>NC_045436.1:41165293-41234540 GCF_002776525.5 Piliocolobus tephrosceles | reverse complement strand
AGTGCAGTGGCCGGATCTCAGCTCACTGCAAGCTCCGCCTCCCGGGTTTACGCCATTCTCCTGCCTCAGCCTCCGGAGTAGCTGGGACTACAGGCACCCGCCACCTCGCCCGGCTAGTTTTTTTGTATTATTTTAGTAGAGACGGGGTTTCACCGTGTTAGCCAGGATGGTCTCGATCTCCTGACCTCGTGATCCGCCCGTCTTGGCCTCCCAAAGTGCTGGGATTACAGGCTTGAGCCACCGCACCCGGCCTCTTGTTTTTTTTTAATTAATGAACTTCATTTTTTTAGAGCAGTTTTAGGTTTAGAGAAAAATTGAGCAGCAAGTACAGTGAGTTTCCATATACCCCACGCCTCCACACACATTTCCTCTGCTATGAACCTTTTGCATTATTAACGGTAGTGTGGTACATTTGATAAAATTGAAGAGACAATATTATACATTATTTATTATTATTATTATTAGAGACAGGGTCTTGCTCGGTCATCCAGGCTGGAGTGCAGTGGCGCCATCTCAGCTCACTACAGCCTTGACCTCCCCTGCTCAAGTGATCCTCCCACCTCAGCCCTGCAAGTACCTGGGACTACAGGAATGTGCCACCGTACCCGGCTAGTTTTTGTAGAGATGTTTTGCCTTGTTGCCCAGGCTGGTCTTGAACTTCTGAGCTCAAGTGATCCACCGGCCTCAGCCTCCCGTAGTGTTGGGATTACAGGCGTGAGTCACTGCACCTGACCTGATACATTATTATTAACTGAAGCTCATGGTTTACATTAGGTTTCATTCTTTGTACTGTACATTCTCTGTGTTTTGACAAATGTATGATGAAGTGTATGTGCCATTACAGTATCATAGAACAGTTTCACAGCCCTAAAAATTCTCTGTCCTCCACTGATTGATCCCTCCCTCTCTCCTTCTGAACTCCTGTTCTAACTGTCTCCATAGTTTTGCCTTTTTAGAAAGTCATATAGTTGGAATCATACAGTATGCATCATTTTCAAATTGGCATCTTTCACTTAGCAATATGCATTTAAGTTTCTTCCACATCTTTTTGTGGTTTGATGGCTCATTTCTTTTTATTGCTGAATAATATTCCATCATATGTCTGTATCGCAGTTTGTTTATCCAGTTACCTTGGGAAGGACATTCTTCATTACTTCCAAGTTTTGGCAATTATGAATAAAGCTGCTATAAACATTTATGTGCAGGCTTTTTTGTGGACGTAAGTTTTGGCTCATTTGGGTAAATACCGAAGAATGCATTTACTGGATCATATGGTAAGAGTATGTTTAGTTTAGTAAGAAACTGCCAAACTGCCTTCCGAAGTTGTTTTTATCATTTTGCATTCTTACCAGCAATGAATGAGAGTTCCTGTTGCTCCACATTCTTGCCAGCATTTCTTGTCAGTGTATTGGATTTTAGCCATTCTAGCATCATTTTTCCACTACTGATGATAACCCAACCTTTTTCTTTTCTGGTGGTGAAAAGATTAGATCAGTGGCTCCATCATTACTATTTGTAAGTATGTTTTCTTAATCATTACTATTTCTTAGGTCCTTGTCTGTTTTGAAAGAACCTCTTATCTGATTGCTTCTTTTGGTTCCCATTGCTCTTCAGAGTCATTGTTACTGTTTTATTTTGTTTTCTAATTGTAGTAAAACCAGGAATCAAGGATGCTGTGTGTGTGCTTGCATGCATGCTTGTGTATGCAATGCGCACCTAAGTGTGCATACATGAGGCAGGTGTAGAAAAAGATTTCTTATATTTTCTGCAAGTCATTTTTTACTATGGTGGCCTATAACTCACAAAATAGGAAATGGGATTATGTTTTTCACTATTATTTTAGACAGTGTTTCAGGACTTAGCTTATTTTTGCAGTGTCTTTCATGTCTTCTCCCAAGGCTGCAACCTTAGCTCAAGCCTTGATCTGTCACTTGGTTCATTCCAATAAATGGTGCTCTTGCCTGCATGCTCTCATTCATTCACTGCATGAACAAAACATCACAATCTATTATGTGTCAACATTGTGCTGAGAAGCAAGGATACACAGACCAGTGAGGTACTGGTCTGCCATCAAGGAACTTACAGTCTAATAGAAGGAAGAATTAGGTAAAGACATGATTACAACAGAGGTTGGTAGGTTAAACAAAGATATCACACAACAAACCATCGACTTATTTGTGTGTACTCCCATGTGATTGGTTTTAGATGGGAGACTGCTTACTATACCAATAATTCCAGCAAGCCATGGTGAGGACCTTAGCTAATTCATAGGCAAAGATTTTAAAATCATCTGGGAGACTAAGCTTCATAAAGCACCGTGCAGATCATGGCTGTTAAAATCCTTCAGTGGGTTTGCATTTACCATTAAACTATAGCGAAATGCCTTAGCTTGAAAATTAAGGTCATTCATGTCTTGACCTTTACCTCCCCCTCCAGCCTTGTCTTATTTTACTCCTGCAAATATATTGTACATCCTCGTTAGACCAGACTATTCACTGTTCCCCTGTGCAGGCCCCCATGTCCCTTCTCTGCTCATACTACTGTGACTATAAAATTTTCTCCTGCTCTCTGTCAAAAATCTTACCTATCTTTCCAGTTCAAATAACAGTATGTCTGTTATTGAAATATTGAAAGATCTCTGGACACATATAATCTCCTGCTTGCTTCAGCCCTGCAAGCCATATACTTCTCTTTTTATGTTTTACCAGAAGGTGATTATTTGCATAATGCACATACTTGGATAGTCTTATTTAATAGAAGGTTCTTGAAATTTTTTCCCCAGGGCTGTGGCCATAACATGACATATTTATTCAATGAGTGAAAGGATGAGTTCTCCCTCTCGTGAATGCCAGCTAGGTCTTGAGATTTGTAGTTGAGAAGATATAATTCCGAGGGAAGCATAAATCTCACTGTCCTTCCAACCAAAAGACCCAGATTTAACTGTGCAATTAAAAAAAAACCTCTCTGTTGTACAAAAAGGATCAAGTCACCATCTAGAATATTGCTTGTTCTTCCCACAGGTTTCCATTAAGGTTGTATATTACACTCTATAAATATCCTGATCTACAACTAAGCGATAGTTGTTTTCCCTCTATTAGGGTTCTATCCTGTGTCTAGAGATTCTTGGGATTATGAGAAGACAAGTCAGAAGTCTTCTTTTTTAAGGGGAAAGAAAAGAGGAAAGAAAGAAGCTCTCTGGGAGCTTCTGTGGGAAGAAAGCAGGGAAAATGTGGAGTCACCACTGGGAAATGGCAAAAACAGACACCCATCCACACCTGTGTGATCATACAACTGACAAAACTGTTCCTATGGCCTCCCCATATCAAGCTGGGATTGATACGGCGCTGTTATTGACCACTGTTTTTGTGCCTGGCAAAGTGCTAGACACTTTTACATGTATTATTGCTTTGGAAAAAACAAGCTACCAAATTTGTCAGCAAGGAGGTAGCTTGATGAGAGTAGCTTTGGGGAGAGATGGTTAATATATGGCTAAGTACATAGAAGGAATCCTGCAAGAAGGCTATATTTTAGATAGTAGGTAACAGGGAGACCCAGAAGGGGGAAACAAAACAAATAAAAACAATGCTTTAGGAAAATATTCATGGCAGTGTTTCTTCCCATGCAGGGAAGTTGACAGGAGAGGCCAACCTTAGCAAAGAGGGCCTGTACTTGGGATGAGCTCAAACATTCTTGGACCCCAGCACCTTGTTCTCTGGAGCATGTTATAGCCCTTGCTGTGTCTGGATTTTTGCATGCTTCACCTTTCCAGTTTGGAGCTCTAGTCAACTCTGAAGGTAGAGATGAAGGCATCAGAAGCACAGGTGTGGCAGATGACCCATGGGAGGCAATATGGTTAAGACAGGAGATGCAAGGATCGAGGACTACAACTTGGGAAGAGTTGTAAAGAGACAAGAGAGATAGGAGTCAGAGAATCAAAGGGATTTGTGAAAAGTTCAAGAGAGAAACACTGAATCAGGCTACTGTAATTGCAGCAAAATCAAGTGAGTTTTAAGAAGAAAAGAATGCTCTTTGGAGTCAAAGGCAGTGGAGCCTGTTAAGAATCTAGGAAGCCTAAACTGCAGCCCTGGTTAAAATGGATTACCCTCTCATCCCTGCTCACCTTGTACAGCTACTACTTTTGGAAGGATCAAATATATAATTGGCACCATAACGTCCCTTACACATATTATCTATTTAAGTCAGTACCGAAGGTTTATGAAACAGATACCATCATCATCACAGCCACACCTGTGCTTCTGATGCCTTCATCTCTACCTCCAGAGCTGACTGGAGCTCCAAACTGGAAAGGTGAAGCATGCAAAACTCCAGACACAGCAAGGGCTGTAACATTTATTGCAGATGAGGAAGCTCTACTCAGTATAAACAACTGGCCCAAGTTTACATGCCTAGTAAAGCTGGGATTAAAACCCAGATATGTTTGTTTCCAAAGTCTGAGTTTTTAGTGCTGGTATTATTTGATGGCACTTGATTGAGTGTATATGTCTCTCCCACATCCCCTCCAAAAAAGCTGGTCCTTTTTCTATGGTTTCTTTGATCTTTATTACTTTGTGCACATAGTAGATGTGTGATGCAGACAAATTGAAAGAGTGAAAGGAGAAGTGGAATGGAAAACAGAGAACATCCAATAGATGATAGAGAAGTAATCGCTTCCTTCTAAAGTCCAATTGCAAAAAAGCTACCTCTAACCTAAGCTTGGTTTACTATTCCCTCTCCCAGGTGGTCTGTAGGCAGCTCCAGATCCCCATGTCTACTTATCTGACTGTTCTAAGAACTATCCTGTAGCTACCCCATGACCATAATTATTAAGTGTAACATTCTAAATCTGTAGTAATTTTTGATTCACTGGCTCTTCCCATTTCCTGAACATGCCAGCTGTCTAACAAAACTTCTATTTGCACAGTTTTCTATAGTTTTCCAAATGTACTGTTGGTTGATCTTGGTAAAAAGAACACTCAAGGAATGTTGAGTGAAATGGCAGTATTTTGCTCACTCTAAATATAATATTTGATTTATCCCTCCATGTCATCTGAAAAAGAGACTACCTACAGACTAAAAATAGAGTAGAAAAGAACTGCAGATCCTCAGATAAATATAATATGCAAAAGGTCTGAATAGTCAACTTTGTTTACAGACACTCCTGTGCACATCAGACAGATTTTCTCCTAGGTGAGTGAATATTCAGGGACATGTGAAACAGGGGTGGTGGATAGCATTTTATTAAAATGAAAAGGACTGCGCACAATAAAAGTTTAGTGTTTGAATGAGCCACAAGGATCACTGGATTCATATTGCCTCTCACAGATGAGGAAATGAAGATTAGCTAACTGGCCTTAAAGTCACAAAACCAATGAAGGAAGAGAGTCCATCTAGGCTCTTTCCATCCTATTCTCTGGTTACTGCAGCAAACTGCCACCCAAAACCTTTTCAATCTTCCCCCTCCCAACTCTCCTGAAACCAAATACTGAGCTTTTCAAATGTTGCTAATCTTGGGTCTAGGAAATTTATTTTGAGATATTCATACCAGTGTCCATTTCTTGAGGCATATATAATAGATTAATTGGGACAATAAAGAAAATGATTTTGGAGCTGGGTTGATTCACGGACTGCAGACATGTCCTGAGTGTGCCAGGCACCGTACTGCGTGGGCAAGACCTAGGGGCTGCCGTGATAAGCCAGACATGGGCCCGGAACTTTAGGGCTTTAAGAATAGTGAAACTGGCTTCTTGTTCTGCCACTCAAGAACTAGACCTTGGGATAGTTACCTAACTATCTTATAGTCTCAATTTCTCCATCTATAAAATGGGGATAATAATAACTCACAGAATTATTGCAAAAAGATATACACAAAAATCCTGGTACACAGGAGCTCAGAATATAGTAGCTGCTATTAGTCACTTCAGTTTATAGGCTAGAAAACTGTGAAACTGGGATCCAGAACGGCCGAGCCATGTGCTGAGGTCCACTCAGGGGTGGGCAATGTGACTTGTCTACTGGTCCTTATTTAGGTGGGCTGGGACTCTCTTCCCATGCTCAAGGATGCACCCTTCACTTAAATTTTGTTGAATAATATCTTGTGCAGTAGCTTCTCTTTGTATTAATTTTTACACTGCAGTCTCTTGGAATGTGGAAGCAGATGACTGAATGATCTAGCAGGTGTCAAGCGGAAAAAAAAAAAAAAAAAAAAAAAAAAAAAAAAAAACCCTGGAATTCTCAAATTGAGTTCTTCGTCTCTTATAATCAAAGAAACTTCAGAGGCCATTTAATGTATCCTCCCCATTTGGTCATAAAAATAAAGTCTTTGCACTGGCTTTCCTAAAAGCTATTTGTTAATTTTAAAGGATGCTTATTATCATGGAATCATCCCATTAAAGCACACTCATGGTTATAGAGCTTGCCACTTTATAAGTTAAGCATTTTAGAGACTATTCAATACTGGGCCCCTTTCAGACTGGCATGGTGGGTTTACTATTGTGTAAAGGAAAGGAAGGTGAAGAAGTAAATTGGTGCCCATTCAGTATATTCACATTCTTTCAGAGAGATTTAAATTTAAGGGCAAATGAAATTTTAATAAGTACTCATATTTTTTGTTATCTATACAAAACTTCACTTTAAGAAAAAAATAAAGTCTGTTACCTCTTTCAGGACAGAGTTTTAGTGTGCTCGCTCTGGACCAAGGCTAGGAAGAGTTTTCCTTTTCACTGAAGTTCCACCTCTCGTCTATTTCTTCATCCTCATTAGCCGTATTTTCCCTGGGGTTTCTCCTCCCTCAGGATCACTGGGGAGATTGTGGCAAATGTAGAGCCCTAGGCTCATCCAGACCAACTGAATCTGATCTTCTGGGGTTGGGGTGGGGTGGTTTTGGGAGAATCCACAATTTAAACAAATTCTCCAGGTGACTTTTCCCTATAATAAAGTTTGGGAACAACTACAGGTGTGTCTGTTTATTGTCTCCCTCTGGTCTTTGCTTTAAACCAGTGGTTCTCAAAGCTGGTTGCATGTACAAACCACCTGGGGAGGCTTGAAAAAATACTGATGCCTAGCGATCCTGTAACAATTAATTGGTCTGGAATGGAGCCCAGCCATCAGCATTTCCTCCAAGTGATTTTCATTTGAAGCCAGAGCTGAGGACCAAGACAATCCTTCTAGGATCCCTGCCTGATGTTCTCAATGCATCCTCCCTCTGTCCCTGTATTCTGCCCCTGTTCTATCACTTTCTAATTTGCTACTTCCTTTACTTGCATTGTACATCTTTAATTCCTGACAGATGGGATTCATAGACCGTTTGGCATATTAAAAGGGATAGTGTAAAGCACAAAAACAGGAAGTAAGTCAGCATTTAACGTCTGTGTTTCTTGCTTGTAACATCCAGGAAGGTGTGTTCCAGTCACCATCTATAATTCAAATGATGCCCTTTGCACCTGGCTCTGTGATTCTGATTGTAGAAGTGACACACCTTAAAGATAAAACAAGAGAAAAGGAGTGATCCTATTGCTGCTGATGTTTCAATTTACTATTATGACATGGGAAAGGGTCCTGGGATGCATATTATTATACCATTTCTTATATCTCCTGTTACTTTGGGGGATTCAGGTTGAAGATTGGAGTTGATCCGTTTCCTTCATTTTGTGACAGGTGGAGACTTTTCTCCTCTTTTGGATTTTAGTGATTGTTGTTTCATTCATTATCTTCACTTAATAAATATTTATTGGGCACTTCTGCAATGAAAATGCATGACCACATGCAACGATATGAATGAATCTTGCGGACCTAATGTTGAACAAAAGAATTCAGACACAAAAGCAAATGTACTATATGATTTTTGTAAAGTGAAAGCAAATACAATTAATGTATGCTGTTATAAATCAGGATTGTGATTATCCGTGGTGGTGTATTGCCTGGAAGGGGCACATGGGGGGATTTCTGAGGTATAAGCAATGTTCTGTTTCCTAGTGCGGGTCCTAGATACAGATTGTATTCAATTTGAAGAATGGATTGAGTTGTTTACTTATGATTTTGGCATGTTTTGTAGCTATTCTCTATCCCAATGCAAGTTTAAAAACTAAATAAAGAGAAATATTTACTGGGCACTGCAAGCCACTGGGGATTCAGTGGTACATGAGTCAGACACATACCCTCCCTTTATAATATATACAGTCAGTTTGGAAATACAGGCAAGTTAGAGCAAATACAATATTACAGGGGTTTCTGGAGAAAATGACAGCTAAGATGAGCTTTGATGTGTGAATAGGAATTGACTAGTATAAGGGCTGGGGAAAGGAAGGGCGTTCATGGCAGCAGCAACTGCATGGACATAGTTTTGAAGGATGAAAGGGCAGATGGAACAGACAAACTGTGGTGTGACTGGGATGTAGTGAGTAAGGGAGCAAGTGATGGAAGAGGAAAGCAGATAGATAAACTAGGGCTCCTTTATGAGCCATTTCACAAAGTGGGCATTACGCTAAGGTCAAACTTTCATTGAGGGGGACGTAGAAAAGTATAGTCTTTATCTGATGTCGCTTTAGAAGAATTACTGTCACAGTATACTAGGAAGTACATTGAAGAGGGTGAGTCTGAAGGCTGGGATGCCTGTAATCCAGGAAAGAGATCATGGGTCTTTAGTGATGACCATGGCAGTGGGGTGGGGAGAAGTATTGGGAGACATTTAGAGGGCAGACTTGCCGGGAAGTGATAGAAAAGGAGAGGTCGAAGTTGAGCAGCTAAATAGATTGTGAGCTCTGGCAGGAAGTTGATGAGTTCGGTTCTGGACACAGAGAGAGTAAGACTATCCCAACTCCAGCTGAGAACTCTTCTTACAAAGGTGAGTTTTCCTGCTCTGCCTCCAGTCCTCCCTAAGAGCAAGAGCTATTTCAAAACAACCACATTAGTGGTTACATGAAAAGATGCTACTTGGTTCATTCATTGGGCAACACAAGACGAGTCTCTTAACCACTAGGTTTCTCAGCTTCTTTCCCTGTAAAATGGTGGCAAGCAGCATGCCCCACCTATCCACAGGGAAGTAGGGATGAGAAAATGGAATTCCAATTCTAATCATGTTACCTAAATGCGAGGAGTAGTTATACTTGTTATTATTGCATCACACTTAGTCTTGGAGAACATTTCCCAGTATTTTCTTTTACAACTGAAGTTAGATAATGTAAAATGTCTATGTCCTCTCTAACTTCATGTTGATATTAAAAGCATTTCTGATATTGGTGAAAAAGGGGCTGGGGTCAGCCCCTGCTTTATTTTTACCTTTGAGATGGGATCTTTCTGTTTCTATATTTGTCAGTTCGGCATTTTGGGTCATCATGTGTTTCCAACAAGTTGCTCTTGAAGTTTATGCTCTTCCTGAAGCTGGATATGAGGATGCTTTAGTTCTATAACTGGTACCACCATTCCACAGGCGTGTATGCAGCCCTGTTCTGCAACCAGGAAATCACTTGGGAACCTCGGCCCCTAACTAAAGGCCAAATGACTACAACAGGTTGTCCCTTTCCCTCTCTCTGATTCCGAAATTTTCTTAGTTGTATGTCTAGGGAAATGAATGAAAATCTTTCTTTTATCATGTGTGTTTTAAAGTTTTTCCAGCATGAAAGGTCAAGTTTAATTATGATTTCTTCCTAATTTACACTAGAAATCACAAAGTGTGAGATTACTTATATGGTTGCCTAAAGTTTCTAAGTTATGTTCACTGTGTGATTTTTTTTGAGGCGGCCAGACTTGTATATCCTCCTTAAGTTCTGAAATGATTTTGTAATCATTATATATCATTAAGAAGGTTTATTTTTTTAATATTAGGCAAAGTATAAATAACTATTTCATGGAAATATTAGATGATAGAATCAATTTATATAGTTCCATTCCAGATACAATAAATAACCTGGTGGTTGTTGAATATGTAATATTACATGGTGTTAGAAAAGAATCAATCTGACTGGATAATTTATTTCATATTTAATTTACCTTCAGCATCTCTGTGTATCCTACTGCCTTTCTGAGTATTGAAGTTGTGCAATGATCTTTATGAAGTTGTGCAATGATCTTTATGCTTAGAGATTCCAGATATATTTCTGGTCATTTTCTTTCTTATATCCGTTCTGCAATTCATTAATTATTTTTTTTACCTGTGCCCAAACCATTCTTTAATTTGTCCACTAAGATTTTTTTATTTTACTTTTATAAAAAGTTTTATAGTTTTTATTTCTAGTATTTCTGTTTAGTTGCTTTTTAAAATCTGCTTGTCTTATTTTTGCTTTACAAATTATACAATTTCATTGATTTCACTCAGCATTGAAAACAATCTTAGCTTGATTTTTCCTGTAACTCTTAGGTTGTGAATTATGCTGTTTGCTGTATCAGCTGATTCATTTCTGTGCTGGTTTGTTTTCTTCTGCTGTAATGTCTGACTGTGACTTTCTCTATCGTGAAAACTACCACATGCCTTGGCTAAGCGCCGCAACATTCAGGCGGACCCAGTTTCGCCAAGACAGACCTTGTCTTGTGCCTTCCTATTTTCGGACCTGCCTTCCTCTCCACTTCTAGAAGTGCCTGGTGCCACTGATTTCTGAAACACTATCCTATGAAACTATGCTCTTCTATTTTCATTTTGTCCGTATATTTGTGAATAAGAAAGAGCCATATTTGAAAGCTTCAATTAAGAGTATTTTAAAACATGAATGTAAAGGACTTTAACTAAGACCATGGGGTGATGACTTTAGTGTTCATACATTAAGTGAGCACACATGTATGATCATATAATGGCCATTGGAGACACAAAGCTGAGCAGAGCTTATCTCACTGAGGAGATTGACAAAGGAACAGTTCTTACACAATATGATAAACACTATTGCAGAACAAAGTGTTCTGGGAGAACAGGAGATAATAATTATAGCAGCAGTTTATGAATATTTATTTTGTGCCAGGCACTGTGCTAAAGATCTAATTTTAATGATAGCTCTGAGAGTCAGCTAACAGTGAAAGACACATGTTAATATCCTCATCTTATAAATGAGAAAACAGAGTTCATCTGTCAATCAAGAGTTATACCCTTATTAAGTGACAGAACTGGCTTTTCAAGCCTACCTCTCTTGCTCTAAACCACTCTTTATGAGGAGAAACTGGGGAGGACTTCAGACAGTAGATGACAACTGAGCTGGGTCTAGGATGAGGAAGCATAGGCCAGACATGGATTTTCTTGAAAAAAAAAAAGTCCTAAAGGCATGTGGGGGTCTGAAAATGGGGAGCATCTTGCTGTGATGGGGACACAGGAAATGTGGGAGGCAGGAATAAAGATGGGTCTGGAAAGGTAAAATGAGGGACCAGGTCCTCAAGACCTTACAGCCTATCACCATCCTGGCCAGCAATAGCACTTTACCAGGATTCAAGAGGAGTAAAGGGGTAAGGGGTGAAGTTGAAGTTAGCGATAAGTATACCATTGATGTACATTTAAATAAGAAAAAGGTAAAGTTAAGATACTTTGTTTGCTTTGTGGGAATTTTTCATGTACGATAGAGCTACTGTCAGATATGCAGGTTGCACCTACCATTCTGATGTGGTGTTTGCTCTGCAAACACTGATGGCCTCACTGCACTGTCCTTCCCTTACTGCAAAGCATCTGTTTCAGTTTATTACTGAACTCCACCTCCGGATTTTCAAGCAGCAACTTTTTTTTTTTTTTTTTTAATGATTTGCTGTGGGTGAACTTTGCAAGAGAACAAAAAACCCAAAATACCTGTGTTCTGAAGAGTGTGTGCCCTATACTATATTTGATGACTTTAGGCAACCAAGCTAAATAAATAATAATATTAATATTAATAAAACTTGTGGTAACATTTAGAATAGTGCCAGTGATCTGTGGTGTTTTATCATTTTATTGGCATATAATGTTTGGTTATCAAATAGGCAGAAACATCTCCCCATAATGTATCATCACTCAGATATTGTGCTGTAGATTAGGGTTTTTTTTTTTTTTTTTTTGTATGTCAGTGTCACAGTGACAGTTTTTCTAATTTGTGTAGGAAAATCATGTTTTTTGAAGCATTCTTCTATATTCACAAAGGGATTCTTCTCTTTCACTAGTGTATATTTTATAAAAAGTGAAGACATATAAAAAGTTGCTATTTATTGCAGCCCTTTGTTGATATTTCCCTTTCAGGGATGTGTGCAGAGTGATTAAACAGAGGCTATCTGAGCACACTATCTCATTTGAAATCCCAAAGAAAGTGTCTTGTCACTTGCACAAGTTTGGTTGAACTTGTGTGCTTGGATTGTGCTGTCAGCTGTTCCTTTCATTTCAGTGTGGGGTAATCACTAACTTCTTGTATTTATTTCCATTTTGCCAGTTAACTTGTTAGTGCAAATTTATATGTCCTTGTTCTTCTAAGTCTTTGCTAGTCACTTTGGAACATTGAACACTTAACTGTGCTTGCTCTGGGATACTAGCAATGAAACGGTAATTAACTGAGATAGTTGTATCTTTTCCTTAAAAGCTAGAGAATGGGATTACTCTCCAATAAACAGACTGAAAGTAACGTAATGATAACTCTTGATAACTCATAGATAACATAATTTTTTACATTAGTTAAACACTACAGAAATTAAAACTAATGAAATTGTGGTTTGTCAGATGTAATAAAATGCCAACAGATCAAACCTGGCTTGGCTCAGCAATGCTCTAGAATTTATATGACGTTTTAAATGAATCATAAAATGTTAATTAAGCAGAAATCTTGACCAAATCCGAGTAATCTGATTCAGTTTGGCTGTAGCTACAAAGCAAATAGAATTTTCTTGTCTAATTACATTTTTGTTATCTTTAAAAATCCATTTATGGTTACTGAAGAACAGACTTAGAAGTAACTCTTAAAAGTGCTTTAAAATTAATCTCTTTTATCACTTCCAACATTTTGGTCATTTTCCTGGGGTGAATAGTGAAATGGGGGATGAATTATCCCAAATGCCATCTCAATAGTTAGATTGAACTTCAGAGACTCTTTGTAGCAATCAATAGATTAGCAACATATGCCAAGTCTCTGATGCATCTAGATAAGGATGCTAAGGAATTGAATAGATACTAAATACACACGTAAGTGTTTGTGTGTGTGTGTGTATGTATGTATACTGTGTCTGTGTGTGTGTATATATATAGTGTATATGAATATACATAGTTTGTGTGTGTATATATATATATGCATATATACTGGTATTTGTATATGTATTGTGTATATGTATACATATAGTACCTGTGTTTGTGTGAATGCTTATGTATATATACATTTTTTCCAACCCATTATGATTTTATAAACTGTTTAGTATGAATCTGGTAATTTAAAAGTATGAATTCCAGGGATGATTTGAGAGGATTTTTTTTTTGTGTTGTGTGACCTTCAGGTACTTGGTTTGGGGCACAGATGAAGATGGAGATGAGGAGAATCTGAGTTGGGACATTCTGAAAGTGATACAGAGGGAGAGATATTCTAGGTATACGAAGTTCTAGTTTATTCAGTGGGAGCAGCAGCTTCTTACTCATTCACTTCCTAAAAATCTTCAACTCAGTATTGGGAGATCTTTTTTTTTTTTTTTTTTAAAGTCAATATATTATCAATTTAATTATGTAAATTTAAAATACTTATTTTTGAAAGCTTACACAGCCATTTTTGTAGATATTATCTGCTTTCATAAAATCAGAGATTTTCAGGCAGTACTTTAATCAGCAACTTTCTTTTCCTAAGTTTGATACAATTAGTTCTTCAGCAAGAGGTCATGGTCATTGCTGACATTTTCTTGGTTATAGCATTCTTTCTTTTAGAATCTGGGTCTCTGGACAATAAGAATCTGTGCAACCAGGGAGGGAAAATTCGCTTGTGTTGGATTTCCCGATTTCCCAGGAAAAAGTTCATGTCTTCTCTTTGTGAAACTTCTCCCTGTGGTTTATAGTTTGTGCCTTTCTCCTTTAGGACTCAAGTGTCTGTTTCCTTCAAAGTTTACTGCTTTTCTGAAAAGAAAAGCTAGTACAACTATTTTTATGTGGATGTGTCCATACTAGACAAAAAGATTTTAACTTCATTCATATCAAAACCTAAAATATTTGTAGATCTTTTTCATTAGAAGGTTGATGGCTCATTTGAACATCTGTTTCTTTGTTTTCCTTTAGGGATTTCCAACTATTCCCTAACCTCTGAGTGAGTGTGACAAAAATGACTCTGCTGCTCTGTGTTAATATAATGTAGAATGAAATGTATAATCAGATGCTCCTTTCTAATAGACATCTCAATCTCAGCATATCCAAAGCTGTACTCCTGGTATCTAAACTCCAGGCCACATGCCCCACCACCCTCCCCTCTGGGAGCAGCCTGCTATTTTCTCCACCTTTTCAATACCAGTTGATGACAGCACCATCTTTCCAGCAATCCCCATACCATGTTGGCCCACACCATCCTGGTCTACCTTCTCTGTCTTACCCTGCTTGACTTTTTCTTTTCCCCACAGCACTTATCATCTCTTAACACACTATAGGATTTACTCATTCGTAATGCATATTGTCTATTGTCTGTCTCTCTGAATTAGAATTTAAGATTTCTCAAAGGCACAAGGGCAAGGATCTTTGACCCAAAGGCCTAAAATAGTGCCTCCTTGGAGAGCACACAATAAATATTTGTAAATAAAGGATGAAATAAGCAATGAAAATATTCCATAAGAGATTCTTGAGTTGGCTATTTTTACTGTTTAGAAGTAGCTAGAATATTCAACATCAAATAATCCCTTGCTGACTATCAAAGTTAGAATTATCCCAGATTTGCTATGATTTGGCTGTAAAAATAAGAGTGAGCTGAGTTAGGTTGGTTTCTAGGGACATCCAGGAAGTAAAACAAAGTATAAGGACTAGAAGAATGCTTTCTAATTTACTGATAGTTAATTTTTGATAGATCTTTGATATGGAACACTTTGAGAACTGGTGCATGTAGAAAAAGACATTTGCTATGGTCTTGAGAAAAATCCAGTTGATATGTTGCTGCCATTCTCCTAATTCAGTGTGGTCACCTTATTCAAAGAGCTCTGCTCTGATCCTGACAATACTCAATACATTTGGATGATTAAATATTTTTTCTGCTTAAACTCTCTCATCTCAGCTGTAAAAATTAGAATTAGGTAGTTTTGTTTTATTTCTGGCCCTAAGCAAGAAAATAAATCTGTTTTCATTAAAATTTTTCTTAGAACATGGGGGGAAAAGTAATGAGAAGAAAGAATTCATATTTCATTTTCTTTTCAAACAATTAAGACAGAAGCCTATTATTGTTTGTAAGATAAATTGTATAGATAATTTGTGGGATACCAAAGTTGAATTTTATAGTGAAAAGAATTATCATTTTAGTTTTTCCAGGAAGACTGGCTTTTACTTAATGTGTTTGATTAAAGAGTCTGAATGTCAGATACATTGTTTTGAGTGATATCAATTCATTTTCTATACTTTAGTTTGTAGGACCAGTATTTCAATTTATATGATGAGCTGCTTCAAATTGACATAATAGAAATGGTTACAGTTTTAGAACCAATGGGACAGGAATAAAATGATTAAACAACTTATAATCTGTCATTCTATAATCTGATGTGAACTATCTGAAGATTCATACAACTTCAGAATTGGAAGGAACTTGAAGATCTATTTCGAAAAACTCATTTTATATTTGTTGGAGCTTTGACTAAGACACATTCCATGACTTGCCCAAAGTTTCCCATCACACAGCTAGTGGCAGGACCAGAGCTAGACCCAGGCATGATGACCAATGGGGCAGAACTTTTCCATGATGTAGTTTACTTTCTAGGATTTTTTCCTTCTTAATTTCAGCTTGATTTTATTATTGATATTATCATTGGAATATAAATTCTGTCATGTTTAAAATTTCACTTGTTACTTTTGATGTTTTTAAAAAACACATTTAAAATAAGTTTTGTGAATATTTGTGCTTTCTTTTTCTGGTTTATTTTTTAAAAAAAGAGTGCTTGTTTGAATATATATGCTTGCTATTCATATATTCAAAACCAAACCTTTCAAGAATTTCAGTTATCTCATAGTTTATTGTATTATTTTCCATTCATGGGATGTTTACCTCCTGGTTAAATTTCTCTTTTCCTCTGTGGTAGTTATGCTCGATTTACCTTTTCAGTCTCTATGTTCTGGATGGTGACTGTGCAATCAAAGGACAGTAGAGGTTTAAACCATATTTAGATGCTGTCCTAATGGTAGTGTCCATTTTAACTTTCCAGAAGCTGAATTTTGAGCTGAAGGATCTACTGTCTTAGAACCTAACCTTCTGCTTTAGCTTGGCTGTGGAGAACATTCTTGATTGTGGAGAAATAATTCCTACTAGGAAGCGATTTGTATCCAAGAGGCATCATGTTTCAAATGCCATTAGTAGAAGCATTTAGCAGTGCTGATCAATTTGGATAAATTTGGAAGAGAAAACAGAGATTTGTAGATTATTATGGGAAACAGAATCTGCAGATTGGTGGGAGGAGGGAAAAAAGACTAGAGGAGGAAGGAAGCCATATCCTAAAAAGACAAGAGCTTGGTTATTTACTGGCAGTGTTGTAGGGAGAGAGAAAAATGCAGTAAGCTGCTCTAGTGTCCGGCTCCCTCTGGAAAGCACTGTGATTCAGGGTAAGATAGCCTTGGATGGAAAGCAAGCAGAATTAAAGCCCATCCACCCAGAAGCACCTGGCCGACGAGTCCAGCAGTAATGGTGAGGAGAGACAGCAGTTGATCTGGAATCAACCGAAACCTGGTTCCAGAGCTTGGTGGGTGCTAACTGCAAGGACATACCTTGAGGAAGGAGTTTCTTGCACCAAGAATTGGATCTTCAGGAGGGAGCAAGCTGTGATAAGGAGGATGATGACACATGGGAAGCTATTAGGCCTGAGCAGAGAAACAAACATACTTTACAATCTGATAGGTCAGCCCCGGGAGGAACATAACCCCAGAAATTGTGGACGATGTAAACTGGCTTGCATATGTTAGGTCTCCCTAGACTTTTCAGTGTCTAGACACAGTGTATCTTGTTAGTATTAGATATGTTCATTATGGCAGGTGTCTGTTAGTAATCTGTCTATTATCAGTCCTTCTCTCTCTGGTTCCCTTCCCCTCATTAGATTTTGCTGGATAGAGGAGTGACTGTATTGCCTGTTGTTCCACACTGTTCCATACCTTGCCCACCCAACTTAACAATTGTACCCCCACCCCCATCTCCACCATCTAGCAAGCTCCCGACCTGGCCCTATTTCCATCCCCTTGGCATTTATTATCATCTGATATTCTATATAATTTACCTACATATATTTATAATTTATTATCCATCTTCTCCTCCCGGAATGTAAGCCCCATAAGGGTGAAGAATGTTGTCTGTTCTCTTAGTTTTTGTTTCCCGATTGCCTAGAACAGTGTGTGAGGGCTTAGGAAGTTATTGAGTAACTAAAGATTGACTAAATTGTTGAGTCCTTCATTAAATATCTTGGTTAGTGGCATATATCTGATGGTTCTGTCATTCTCTGTTCCTTGCAAGTAGAGCTGCAAAGCCAGATTTTAAAATAAGCATAGTCTCTTGTTTCTCTCTGAGTTGGGGGCAAGTACAACAGGATTGAAAGGAGAGAGAGAACATAAAGTAAGATGGGAGTGACCTGGGACCCAGAAAAACTGAAGCATAATTTACAGGGCTTTCTGCTCGAGTGGACTCTAATTCGAAAAGGCCCAGAATTTCCCTCAGTGTCCAGCTTACAGTTAGAAGACCTTGCATACAGTTTTGTTTCTGTCACAAATGTACTGCTTGATGTTGGACAGATTACTGTGTTCGTTTCATTTTTTATGAGATGAGGGTAATAACAGTTTACCTTTTTGTGTTGCTTAAAGCTTTTTTAAGATAACTACATGGAGACACAGTAAAATACTTTAAAAAGTTGAAGATGTCAAACATTTGTAAACACATCATTATTATTATTAAAGCTTTTATCTTTAAATATTCTCCCTAAGATACCATATCCCAATGTGTAGGCTGAGATTTTAAGGCTTGATATATAATTGTTTTAGCTAATATTGTTTGCTTAGTTTCCATGTGAGACATTTCCTGGATTGGAATATCAATGAGTTTTTGTATGATACTTATTTTGTATCTTCTTCATTTGGATATGAACATAAGTTACTCCACTGGCAATCAGAAAATGATGTTTGGCTATTTATGATCACCGACTTGGGCTGAGAAAATCCTGGATTTGAAGTGAGGAGTGGGATGGAGGTTGCATGGAGCGCCTGTTGGGGAAGCCTTGGCAGGTACCAAGGAATGAGTTTGGCAGGAACTAGCCCATCAGGTGCATGGGCCATAAAGTGAGGCCATGAGGGACGCAGTGTTCCTGATGACAATGTTAAATCCGTTTCAAATAAAGTGAACTGTTTGCTTAAACTTTCCTGTGTTCCCTCAGACCTTTGGCGCTGAGAACCAACTCAATATAGTAATTAGCTCACGCAGAGACTGCGGGGCAGAAAGACTCAAAGTACAGACTGTTGCATCAAAATTGTGTTTAGTAACACAAAACTCTCGGGAAATATTTGCCGTGTTGCTTTTTAGAACTTTCTAGTGTGAACAGAATTGCCTCTTCTTCTGTTACAGCTCTATTATATCTTATCAATCATATTCTTTTAGCATAACATTTGAAACAAAGTTTTTACCTGATGAAATACATATGGATTCAGCTTTCTGACAAATCTCTGCTCTTTTAATTTTAATTTTTTGTTAAAATTATACAAAGAAAATTGCATCCCAAGGAAGCATTGATTATACCTGTTCTCATGGTTATTTCATGTTTTATTTTTATTTTTGTGTGAACTCTTTTTCGACGACCTTTTCTTCAGTGAAGATTGTTTCAAATAAAGCTGTCTGATATAGAGACATGGTTGCTAGGGAGACAGAGTCATGATGGCTGATGTTACCAGGGAAGGTAGAGCGGTGAGTCCCTGATTATAGAAGAGAACGATTTTTCATTCTCCTTGAAAGCGAATCTTCTTTATACACAGATGACAAGTTCACTAACTCAGTAGAAATAAGACTTCAGAAAGAAATATTAAATTTTAATGTTTCCTCAGAGTGATGTAAACCTAAAGATATTTTTTTATGGTGAATGAATGCGTTTATGCTCACCGATCTCTCAATTTGTGGTGAAAATTCTTTTGGAAAAACCAACATGGTGCAAATCTTTTTGTTTATAGAACTAGGCAAGCTCTCTAAGGCCTCAGTCTCATCATCTGGGTTGGTGAGGCCTTCATCTGGGAGGCATCTTTATCTAATATTTCTCCCATCTTCGTATTTGGTTATATGCAGATCAGTAAATACTTACTGTGATCCACTATGTGCTAGGCATTTTACTGGGGACTTTTCATACATTTTCTAATTGAATTCCATAATCCTAATTCAAGGTATTGTCATTTTAATAAACACTAGAAAGTATTCTATGCAGTGGAACAGGAGGGATCTGAATCCTGTTCAGTGCCACTAAGTTCTTTCTGTGGAAACATCTCGTGTAATTCTATAGCTAATGAAGAATTTAATAAATGCACAAATATTCCAATTTCATGTAAGCAACAACAGTACAGGTATTTTTTCTGTTAGTTTTACCAATACCTTTGAAAATCCATAAACGATCAAGTTTACTGAAATAATTTTAGGAGATTATCCTGGGTTTTGAAAAACAAAATGTGCTAAACTTTACTTAAATTTACCATTCAAAAGCTTGATTGGTTCCTTATTGTTTGGGTCTCCTTTAGAATGGTTTAAAAACCCTCATAATGTATCTCAACTGAAAGGAAAGACTTATTTAATATCTTGTATGTAATATTGTGCTGGAAGGGGTAAAACTGCCATGAAGTTCTTTATTTATATAAAGAATACAGTGGGGATATTATCAGATTATAAAAGGAAAGCATTTTCATAGAAATGCCCCTTCAATATTTTAAATTGGCAAACAGTTAATCCTATCACCCATATGCTGACATTCAATTTTAGATGTCTTCATCTGCCGTACCCTAGAACTCTTTAGTGACGTTCCAAGGCCGGAGCCAAAGAACATCTGCAGCTTATTCTGAGATAAGGGAGTTTTCAGATTATGGAATCTGACCAAAGTACATGGGATCAACCACTGTCCTTTAAGAAACAGTTGCCACTGTTTTGCTTCATATGAGAAGAAGGCATGGGTCAAGCTGAAGAATAAACTGGCACCCCATTAGCCTGAGAAGCCACATCTTGTAGCCCAGAATATCTTTTAGAAAGCAAAAGCGAATTAAAAAAGAAAAAGAAATGTTCTTGGAGAGCAAGAAGTGGTCTTGGAGTGCAAGTTGTATGACCTGAGTGAGATTTATTGAGGCAATTGTGTCTGGGTTTTCAAAAATACTGGATAATTTTATGATCACCACTAGCCACTTATAGCCTGGTCAGTGGAGATATGAGAGAAAAGTTATTTAAGGCTTCCGAATATGAGCTTATTGCCCCTGGGAATTAGGATTGAGAGTCTTTTCCATGCACTGCTTTTTCCTATATTATGCTATGCTATACTATTTTTTAAGAAGCAAAAAAGAAAAAAGCTAGATCCTTTCCTCTGAAATACCTTTTGTTGATCGCTCTAAGGGGCAGGACATTTGATTAGGTGGACTAGCTCAAGTATAGCAAATGCCACCCTACTTTAATAGAAGTTGTTTAGAAACATAGTGTTTTGGGATCACTACCTTAATGGTTATCTACAAATTTAACACTGCCAATCTCTTATCTCCCAGAGGGCATGGGCAAACTTTTAAATGACTCTGATTTTAGTGTTTGTGACACTGTGCATTCGATGTAAGCCTTTGCAGCAGACCTGAATCTTGAACACAGACTGAGATAAGAGATTTATTTGAAAGACGAGACTTGTTTCTCCAACTGCTGGGTGCTCATAAAAAGTGGCAATCAGATAGAGCTGTGTGAGTTTTAAACAAGGAAGAGAGAGGAAGTATTCTTCCACATACTTTGGGATTTTTATCTATAAACGAACTTTCAAGGGAAAGCCTTATTGTCACAGTAAGATGCCATATCTACGCACGTTATTAAGGGAAATAGTGACGTTAATCTATAAGATTTTGTTTTTCATAAATGAGCCAGTTTTACCGTTTTAAGGGATTCGATTGATTTAGTGAGTCAAAATAGTCAAATTATTTGTGTAAATTTCCCATGTTGATATAGTATAGGGATTATATGGGTATATACACTTCACAAGGCATCCAGAAATTAAGCAGGAGGGCTTGTGTACAGTTTAATGTGGGCCTCATATGGAACAGAAAATGACATATTCAATTCAATCCCAAGATATCTATTGAGTTTTTATTTTATGTCAGGCATTGCAGCTGTGACTATGGATTGGCTGTGGAGAAAAACAATTCTACCATTTAGAAAAGCATATTTACTGAATACAACACTGCTAGTGAGACAGATTGTACAAAACAGGTCAGGATTGTTTGACCTTAATTGCTATGTCAGCCTTCATTGCCTAAAGCATGTGGAATATTGGTGTGTTACAGCAAAGACCCAAGAGAACTGCATATTTTTAGGTTATTAATCACAAAATAAAAAAAAGATTTCATGAACATGTAAAATCTTCTTTGTTCTTTGGACACACACAAATTATTGTTGCTACATTTTTTCTTTTCTTCTTATTCTTTTTAAATAGACAGCAGCTATAATTGATTCAGCACTACTTTACCAGAATAAGTAAAGGTCTATTTGCCTTGCATGATATTAAATTAAATCTGTCTCAGAGATAAACAACTTAAATTTTAATGCTTCACATTCAAGAGTGCGTCTGTACCAATATTTAAATAACACAGTACATCTATCTTTCAGACTTTGATTCAATGTTTTAGTCTTCTTTGGTTTTAGGCTTTTATTGAAAGCTTGAAATGTATCTAATCTTTCTCTTTTCTGGAAAGGTAATAAGAGTATTGCTCCAAACTTTGCTCAATTAAAGAAATTGTGCAAATCTTACTTTGGATTCTCCTACTGAGTTATTTATTTGACCGGTTTAGAGCAAGACTTATGTAGTTTGCCTTATGATTAACATAAGGTTGACCACAGCATCCAATATGTTCTTATAAAGAAATTTGTTTCATGTCCTTCCTCATCTGTTTGAATCACTCCCATTCCCCAGATAACTGAAGGTGAGGCATTCCTTATAGGATTTTTATATGAATATAGGTATTTCGTTTTCATTTTTCATACATCAGATGAGCCAGTGGAGTGTGACTAGAATACATTTTCCTTTTCCAGAAATTTTTTCTCCTTTATATTGGCAAATATTCCTGCTGTACTACCTCCTCCTTTATGGAAAGTGTGTGTGTGTGTACATATAGTTTGTATGATAGGTATAATACATATATATTTTATGGAGAGAGAGAGGAAAAGTATGTGTGTGTCTGTACATATAGACACACACACACACACACACACACACACACACACACACAGAGATGATCCTTGACATAATGAGGTTACATCCCAATAAACTCATTGCAAATTGAAAATATCATAAGACAAAAATGCATCAAATACACCTAACCTGCTGCACATCAAAACTTAGCATAACTTATCTTAAATATATAGTCAGAACAGTTACATTAGCCTATAGTTAGGCAAAATCATGTAACATGATAATTTATTATTTTATAACACCATGTTGGATAGCTCACATAATTTTTTGAATATTATACTGCAAGTGAAAAACAACATGTTGTATGGTTACTCGAAGTATGATTTCTACTGAATGCCTGTCACTTTCATGGCCATTTTAATGTTGAAAAATGGTTAAGTTGAACCATCATAAGTTTGGGAACCATCTGTATGTGTGACACACTCATTTTGCCTCATGAGACGAGGGAGTGTTAGAAAAAAAAAATTGGCACCTACCATTATTTCTTCAATTTGGGTAAATTTCTTTTCTTTTTCTTTTTTTTTTTTTTGAGACAGAGTCTCTCTCTGTCGCCCAGGCTGGAGTGCAGTGGCAGGATCTCAGCTCACTGCAAGCTCCGCCTCCCGAGTTTACGCCATTCTCCTGCCTCAGCCTCCTGAGTAGCTGGGACTACAGGGGCCCGCCACCTCGCCCGGCTAGTTTTTTGTATGTTTTAGTAGAGACAGGGTTTCACCATGTTAGCCAGGATGGTCTGGATCTCCTGACCTCGTGACCCGCCCATCTCGACCTCCCAAAATGCTGGGATTACAGGCTTGAGCCACTGCGCCCAGCCTTCAATTTGGGTAAATTTCTAAAGCCTAAACATTTCTAAACTTGGGCAAGTTTCTAAACCTTTAAGAACTGCAGTTTCTTTGTTTGCAAAATGGAGGTAATCGTATCTACCTATTTTGGGTTTCATGAAGTTTAAATTAATGTGTAAAGCAAATAGATTATGACAAATTGTAGAAAAGTGTCAGCCTTTTCCTCCTTAATGTTAGTTATTGAGTATATTAGTAGGACAAAGCAAATTATTCTTTACTGTTTCCCATGAAGATCCACGAGAAATAGTAAATTATGTATTACATTTTTAATGTATAAAATTGTCAATCTGAAGAAATAGGATTTAGTACTAGGAGATTATGATGGTATTGTTTCACATGTTTTCTCAGATGTAACCAAAGTACACTCATTTGAAATTTTATTAACCATTGAAACTACTCTCTAGTTTGACAGATTATTTCAGTGAATGGAGTTGGTTTGGAACGTTGTATTTTTCCCCCGAAAATATTATGTACAACCCAAATGTATATTTTTTACCATACAAATACCCAGTTCATAATTATGCCAGGAAGACTTCCTGATGAGTTTAAATACAACACAACCCTCAGATGTAGCAGTTCAAATTGTAATCTATTAAGCATTTATAAGTAGCAGGCATTTGTGGTGGATAGTCTCCAATGACAGTCACCTCAATCCCTTTCTTCCCTGTACATGTCTGCTGCTCTTCCCACCAAGAGATGGAGTCTCCGTTTCCATCTCCTTGAATCTAGGCTGGCCTTGATGACTAGTGTGACTAGTAAAATGGGGGAGAAATGATGCTCTGGAGCCTCCAAGGCTAGGTCATAAGAAGTTTCATAGCTTCTTTGTTGATCTTTTGGGATGTTTCCTCTCAGAATCCATCTGCTGAGCTGTGAGAAATCCACACACATGAAGAAACCATGTGTAGGAGCTCCCGTTGGCAGCCCCAGCTGAGCTCCGGTTGGCCACTATTATCTACTGCCAGCCTTGGATGACCAGCTCAGTCAAGGTTGCCTGTGGCTATTGAACTGCAACCGCATAAGAAACTCCAATCATAGAGATAATAACGAATTGTTGTTTTAAGCCACCAAGTGCTGGGATAGCTTATTATATACAGTAGAACAGCCTTATAAGCAAATTACATGATGACTTATACAAACATATTCACATAAAGATGCAGTATGTGTTATATGAAACCTCAAACTATTAAACGGTTTATGCCCTTAATAGGCCGAAATTCTGTTTTTCATTTCAATGGGATCAAGTTTCAAAACCATAGTGAATGTATGGTGTTAGATTTGAGGGAAAGAATTGAAATACAGCATTTTGGAACTCTAACCTGCGTATACATTCATCCATTCATTTGAATATTGACTATATATATATGCAAAGCAATATACTAGGTGCTGCAGGGGATAAAGGGATGAATCAGAAAGCTCTACTAATATTAGCATTTTGGAAGCCCCTCCCTTTTCTCCCTGAGGACAATAAAACACAACATTCAAATTTCCTGCTGAGTTTTCATTTGTTCATTTCCATATTTTGGACCATTTTTACATGTGATTAGTTTCTTTGAGTGTTTGAAAGTGTAAAAAGCAAAAGATTGAAGAAAAAGTGGCAAAATACACAATAACACAGTAACCTTAAAACAAATAAACTAGTAAGCAATCTAGAATTTTGATGAAGATTTGTATGTTGTATGTTTTTCCTCAAAAACATATTTTTTATACCTCATAATCTTGCTGTTCTTTCAGCGAGATTTATATTCATGATCTGGTATAAATGATAGGATGGATCATAGATTATTTTGTAACTCAGATGCTTTAGATGTTATAAACCAACTGCTTATTGCTTTCAAGTATTATCACTTTTCTAAGAGCCTGAACTCTGATGGGAGAGAAGTTGGACTCTACTTCTGACTCTGACAATTATTATCTTTTCACCTTGAGTAATTTGGAAAATTCACTAAGCCTAAGTTTCATTATCTATAAGTAGAATGTAAGGATGATTTTGATATCCAAATACTATTGTGAATATTTGTTGTAATGATACATTTAAAGTACTTGCAGGGATTCTAGCACATAGTGAGAGACACTATTTTTTCTGAGGTCATGATCATGTGTGATTACATTACATTGTTTTAGAACAGAAAAAGAAATGGTGATGTTAAGAGTTGCATGCAATTTTATTTAGGTTCCACGGTGAATCACTGAGGGCAATTTAAGAATTATTTGGACCTATTTACTTCTTACAAATGGTTTTAAAATTTAAAACAACCTTTTCAAAAGCCCCACAAGCATTCTTAAAATGCAATTCCATGCAGATAGACCACTTGTCTGGTTAAAGTGGGGATGGGAAACAGTCTTACTTTGCACAGTAGTTATCTTACGACAAAATTCTACTGGCTTAGTGAAGTCCAGTTTAAAAACTACTACATGGGCTGGGCATGGTGGCTCTTGCTTGTAATCCCACTGCTTTGGGAGGCTGAGGTGAGTGGATCACTTGAGCTCAGAAGTTCGAGACCAGCCTGGGCCATATGGTGAAACCCTTTCTCTACAAAAAATACAAAAATTAGCCTGTCATGGTGGGGTGCATCTGTAGTCCCAGCTACTTGGGAGGTTGAGGTGGGAGGATCACTTGAGCTGAAGAGGTCGAGGCTACAGTGAGCAGAGATGACACCACTGCACTCTAGCCTGGGCAACAGAGTGAGACTCTGTCTCAAAAAAAAAAAAAAAAAAAGTAATGTATCAATATTGGCTCTTCAATTTTATCAAATGTACCATACTACTGTTAATAATGCAAAATGTTAATAGTAGGGGAAACTGCAGAGGTTGCAGTGGACTGAGACGGTGCCATTGCACTCCAGCCTGGGTGACAGAGTGCGACTCTATCTCAAAAAACAAAAACCAACCAAACTACTACACTAGGCTATTATTTATATGTTTGTAGCTCTATTTCTTTCTAGTCCTGCTTTGTCATGTGTTTTAAGCACTTTGAACCATGTATTAGTTTAAATGTCCTCTGCCATTCCTTGCCTCCCTATCAGTGTTTATGCTACTATCTCCACCTGCATAATCCTAACCTGTGCTTTTGCTTTTCAGCTATAAACCTCATCACACCAGCTTGGGACTGAAAGGATGTCAGGGGAACATGTTTTAAGAAAAGAACCTTAAAATGTATTAGCTTCCTATTACAAACCTTTTATCCCAATTAAAAAATGGAATCAAACATGTTTCACCTCAATTGCTCAAGCAGCCTGAGCTACATGTTCATCGCACAGTTTTAAGTTGTATAATTTGGGGTCTCTCCAAATACATTCTAGGGAAGTTGGTAAAGGCACTACCAGCTGGTGAACACAGATGCTATTTCATTAACATATTTAGCCAAATCTTGATGAATCCTAATTTATATTTGCTTAAACCAGGAAGTCTAATCTTTTTAAGTTCATTTTCCCAGACTTTCAGAAATCCCCAGTGATGTTTACACATTCATGAAATTTGCCTAGTTATAGGTCTTACTTCAGTAAGTCCAGTCCAAACCACACAGACCTGAGAGTTGTTCCCTAATTCTTATTTTCCACCCTCAGGCTTGACCACTGCTGTCACTAATGAGGCCAGACATCCTTTATATTTGACATGGGTAGCTTGAACCCTGCTTCTGCACCTGTAAAGTATAAATGAGAATGTCCCATGTGTACTTGGTTAGAGAGAGGAGCTGACAGTTCGCTTTACCAAGTAAGTGCTAGAGTAGTGGTAAAAGCTCTTTTAATTAAAAAAAAAAATTGAGTTATAAGAATAAAATAGGCACCACATTACCTGACTTCAAATTATACTACAAGGCCATGGTAACTGAAACAGCATGGTACTGATATAAAAAGAGATACAGAGACCAATGAAACAGAATGGAAAATCCGGAAACAAAGCTACATGTTTACGGCTAACTGATCTTCAACAAAGCTAACAAGAACTCACACTGGGGACAATCTCTTCAATAATTGGTTCTAGGAAAGCTGGATATTCCTATGCAGAAGAATGAAACTAGACTCTTACCTACCTCTCACTCTATATAAAAATAAACTCAAAATGAATCCAAAACCTAGATAAGACCTGAAACTATAAAAGGACTAGAAGAAAACATAGGGGAAATGATTTAGTATGTTGGTCTAGGAAAGTATTTTCTGATTAAGACCTCGAAAGCACAGGCAAAAAATGGAAAAATAAACAAATGAGGTTATATTAAATGAAAAATCTTCTGCACAGCAAAGGAAACAATCAACAAAGTGGAAAGCCAACCTAAAGAATGGGATAAAATATTAGTAAAGTATTAATCTGAGAAGGGATTCATATCCAGAATGTACAAGAAACTCAAACATCTCAACAGCAAAAAAACAAATAAGAAACCAAACAATCCAATTAAGTAATGGGCAAATGATCCAAAGAGACAGTTCTGGTAAATATATGAAAAACATGCTGTTATTTTCAACTTTTCTATTATGTTTTATCTCTTTTATTTATATATGCTTTAAGTTCTAGGGTACATTTGCACAACGTACAGGTTTGTTACCTGTGTATGCATGTGCCATGTTGGTGTGCTATGCCCATTAATGCATCATTTACATTAGGTATATTTCCTAATGCTATCCTTCCCCCCTCCCCCCTCCCTCTACCCCACGACATGCCCCAATGTGTGATGTTCCTCACCCTGTGTCCAGATGATCTCATTGTTCATTTCCCACCTATGAGTGAGAACATGCGGTGTTTGGTTTTCTGTCCTTGCGATAGTTTGCTGAGAATTATGGTTTCAGCTTCATCCATGTCCCTACAAAGGACACGAACTCATCCTTTTTATGGCTGCATAGTATTCCGCGGTATATATGTGCCACATTTTCTTAATCTACTCTATCATTGATGGACATTTGGGTTGCTTCCAAGTCTTTGCTATTGTGAATAGTGCCGCAGTAAACATACATGTGCATGTGTCTTTGTAACGGCATGATTTATAATCCTTTGGGTATATACCCAGTAATGGAATGGCTGGGTCAAATGGTATTTCTGGTTCTAGATCGTTGAGGAATCGCCACACTGTCTTCCACAATGGTTGAACTAGTTTACAGTCCCACTAACAGTGTAAAAGTGTTCCTATTTCTCCACATCCTCTCCAGCATCTGTTGTTTCCTGACTTTTTAATGATCGCCATTCTAACTGGTGTGAGATGGTATCTCATTGTGGTTTTGATTTGCATTTCTCTGATAGTCAGTGATTATGAGTATTTTTTCATGTGTCTGTTGGCTGCATAAATGTCTCAAAAAGTGGGCAAAGAATGTATCTCTTATAACTAATAAATTGTTGGAATTTCAAAAATATATCATAATTATTTTGTTTTTTAAACAGAACATTTAGTGCATATAGATGATGAAATTACCAGTGTTTCAAATTGTTCTATCTTTTTTCTCCTTTCTTGCCTTTTTAGGAGTATTTCTGATTATTTCATTATTCCCCTTTAGTACTTTGAAAGTTGGACATTATGTTTCCTTTCTTTTAGTCACTTTCGTAGAAGTTATAATGTAAATAATTAACACATCAGAAGTTAATGTCAAAAGATACCTTTACCTCTTTCCCAAGCAATACAAGTCTTAAAATGCCTTAATTCCATTACTTTTCTCTTGATTCATGCTATTTTGCTATACATCTTAATTTTATTTTTATCCTCAATAATGCATTATGATTATTATTGGCTTTATATAGTAAAAATTCATTTATGTTTACTCTTTGCTGTTTTATTTTTTCTTGCTTTTCTGACATTCCACTGGGATCACTTTCATTTTTTTCTGAAGAATGTGATCTAAAATTTTATTAGTAAAGATCTGCTACTGGTAAACTTTCTTAATTTTTGCTTGCAAAAAAAATGCCATTATTTCCCCCTTTTGAAAAAATATGTTTTCTTTGGATATAGAATTCTACATTGAAATTCAATTTTTTCAGCCCATTAAAAGTATCATTCCATTATCTTTTGGTTTCACTAATGTTCTTGAGAAGTTAGCTCTCAGTCTGACTATTGATCTTTTGAAAGTAATATTTTGTTTTTCTCTAGCTTCTTTAATATCTTCTCTTTGTCTTTGGTGTTGTCCTTGTTTACTATAATGTGCCATTTCTCCTGGGTAGGGATGTATTAGGCTTCTTTAATCTAAAGATTGATGTCTCTTACCACTTCTAGAATATTTTTCATGATTATCTTCCCAAATATTGCCTCTGCCTCAATCTCTCTTACCTCTCCTTCTGGGGCTCTGATAAAAAATGTGTTATACATGCTAACTCTAATTCTATCCTTAATTTCTCTTAACTTTCCTTTGTCTACACCCAACCCCCATTTATTTATTTCTTTATGTTGCATAAGGGAGTTTCATTTTTTTTAACACATTTTAATCAGATAGCAATCTTATCACACATGGTCCAAGAACACTCAAATAATAAATCAAATATAATTAAATATTAAAGTTTGGTCTTTAAACATTGTAGCCAGTGATACCACACTTGCCTCTCATCTCTCCAATATAAAAGCACATCCACACCTCAGAGGCCACCAAACCGTTCAGCACAGCTTCCTTAACTGAGTTGTTTGAAACTAAAAATTTGGGCACTACTATTTTTTAAGGCTCTGAATAGTTCTAGGGATATTAGCAGGGCGGGGAGGAACCAGCTCAACCTTGGTATTGTACCAAAATGTGGCCAATGAAGGTTTCAAATAAGTCACAGCAGCATTCATCAGCATTGAGGCCTTCACTACAAAGTTATGGACAAATTGGGCCATCGTTCTAAGATGAAATGTTTGTCACCCCAAATGACCAGCTGAATCAGTTTCTTCTAATCTATTTTACGCTGCTTAATTTTCTCCTCAGCTGTGTTTAATCTGCTCATGAACACATCAACTGATTTTTAAAATGTAAATAGAAATATTTTTTAAAATTCCAGAATATCAACTTTATCCTTTCTCAGAGTTGCTGGGTTACTTTATATAACTCCTCATAGATATATTAATTCTCCTCTTTAATAAGTATTTTATAATATATACCTAATGATTCTAATAGCTTAAGTCTCATCTGTTTTGGCTTTTTTTCTTCTAATGGGGCCTTGTTTCAGTGGGTACATAGTTTTAATTCCGAGTTGCTCATTTTTCTTGGGAAATTATTTGTAGGAATACTTTGAGTCCTGGGATAAAAATGAAAATAAAGATGAAATCCAGAGATGACTATTGTTTGTTTCTGTCAAATATCCGAGGGAGCTGTGCCTAGGATCACTCTAAACTAAATTTACAGTCTAAGGTCTTTCAGACCACATAGGTCATATGAATTAGAGCTATAAATCTATACCAAGGTTGGCTTATGATTAAAACTTTTCAGAGAAGATTTATCCCTTTTGCTGTCTTTGGTATCAAGACATGTTTCCTTGTAGCTCCTTATAGGTAGGGAAAATAGAAGGTGGGATGAGCTTATTTCTGATTCACTTTCACTGAGTGTGTAGCCACTTGGGGTCTCAAATTATTGGTTGGGAAGTATCTCTTACAGGCTTCCTAACCTGGGTTAACTCTGCTTTATTTTTAATCCAGCTGAGTCCATGAGGCTGTGAAAATGAAAATCAAGTTTATTGCTTCAGAAACTATGTCTATGACAAAAGCAGCTTTAGTTATTTGTTTACTATTTAGATTCTCTTTTCCACTTAGTTTTGATTGATAATACTTTACTTTTTTATATCATACATATTTTTAACATGACATTTTATGTTTAACCCAGTATTTTTAGTTGTTTTCAAAAGGTTAATCAATCCCTCCAAATTCCCAGCCACCATAACATCTGAAGTAGAAATCTCCATTTCTTTCTATACTAGTAGTGAATCACTTAATCATATGCAGACTTGTCACATCTCCTGCTTTGTTATTAATAGTTATTGGATTGTATGACATTTTATGTGTATATGCCATCATTCCAATTACATTGTAAACTGTCCAAAATAAGTTTGTTATGACCTGCATGGCACCTAAACAGTGTTGTTAACATCACTGTTGTCCAGCATATGTTGACTGATTGAAAAATGGGTTACTATTTCTTCAAGGAGTATTCTGCTTTTTATTTATCAGTATAGCACCAGTGACCCACTGGCAGTAAGTAATGCTCTTTAAGTTGTTTTCTACATCCATGCTGATCTATCTCTACTCCTAGATGCCATTTGTCACCAGGGGATTACATTCATGAAAGAGAGGAGATTAGTAAATCTGAGTGTTACTTGTGAGTGTTTGTGAGATAGTAGTGGCAGAGATGGCTAGTGTTCTATTTTTTATTATTATACTTTAAGTTCTAGGGTACATGTGCACAATGTGCAGGTTTGTTACGTATGTATACATGTGCCATGTTGGTGTGCTGCACCCATTAACTCATCATTTACGTTAGGTATGTCTCCTAATGCTATCCCTCCCCCTACCCCCTCCCTACAATAGGACCCGGTGTGTGATGTTCCCCTTCCTGTGTCCAAGTGATCTCATTGTTCAGTTCCCACCTATGAGTGAGAACATGCGATATTTGGTTTTCTGTTCTTACGATAGTTTGCTGAGAATGATGGTTTCCAGCTGCATCTATGTCCCTACAAAGGACAAGAACTCATCCTTTTTATGGCTGCATAGTATTCCATGGTGTATATGTGCCACATTTTCTTAATCCATCTGTCACTGATGGACATTTGGGTTGATTCCAAGTCTTTGCTATTGTGAATAGTGCCACAATAAACATACGTGTGCATGTGTCTTTATAGCAGTATGATTTATAAGCCTTTGGGTATATCACCAGTAATGGGATGTCTGGGTCAAATGATATTTCTAGTTCTAGATCCTTGAGGAATCGCCACACTGTTTTCCACAGTGGTTGAACTAGATTACAGTCCCACCAACAGTGTAAGAGTGTTCCTGTTTCTCCACATTCTCTCCAGCACCTGTTGTTTCCTGATTTTTTAATGATTGCTGTTCTACCTGGTGTGAGATGGTATCTTATTGTGGTTTTGATTTGCATTTCTCTGATGGCCAGTGATGATGAGCATTTTTTCATGTGTCTGTTGGCTGTATGAATGTCTTCTTTTGAGAAATGTCTGTTCATATCCTTTGCCCACTTTTTGATGGGGTTGTTTGGTTTTTCTTGTAAATTTGTTTGAGTTCTTTGTAGGTTCTGGATATTAGCCCTTTGTCAGATGAGTAGATTGCAAGAATTTTCTCCCATTGTGTAGGTTGCCTGTTCACTCTGATGGTAGTTTCTTTTGCTGTGCAGAAACTCATTAGTTGAATTAGATCCCATCTGTCAATTGTGGCTTTTGTTGCATTTGCTTTTGGTGTTTTAGACATGAAGTCCTTGTCCCTGCCTATGTCCTGAATGGCATTACCTAGGTTTTCTTCTAGGGTTTTTGTGGTTTTAGGTCTAACATTTAAGTCTCTAATCGATCTTGAATTAATATTCGTAAAAGGAGTAAGGAAAGGATCCAGTTTCAGCTTTCTACTTATGGCTAGCCAATTTTCCCAGCACCATTTATTAAATAGGGAATCCTTTCCCCATTGCTTGTTTTTGTCAGGTTTGTCAAAGATCAGATGGCTGTAGATGCATAGTATTATTTCTGAGGACTCTGTTCTATTCCATTGGTCTATATCTCTGTTTTGGTACCAGTACCATGCTGTTTTGGTTACTGTAGCCTTGTAGTATAGTTTGAAGTCAGGTAGCATGATGCCTCCAGCTTTGTTCTTTTGACTTAGGATTGTCTTGGCAATGCAGGGTCTTTTTTGGTTCCATATGAACTTTAAAGCAGTTTTTTCCAATTCTGTGAAGAAAGTCATTGGTAGCTTAATGGGGATGGCATTGAATCTATAAATTACCTTGCGCAGTGTGGCCATTTTCACAATATTGATTCTTCCTATCCATGAGCATGGTGTGTTCTTCCATTTGTTTGTGTCCTCTTTTATTTCACTGAGCAGTGGTTTGTAGTTCTCCTTGAAGAGGTCCTTTAAATCCCTTGTAAGTTGGATTCCTAGGTATTTTATTCTCTTTGAAGCTATTGTGAATGGGAGTTCATTCATGATTTGGGTCTCTGTTTGTCTGTTACTGGTGTATAAGAATGCTTGTGATTTTTTCACATTGATTTTGTATCCTGAGACTTTGATGAAGTTGCTTACCAGCTTAAGGATATTTTGGACTAAGATGATGGAGTTTTCTAAATATACAATCATGTCATCTGCAAACAGGGGCCATTTGACTTCTTCTTTTCCTAACTGAATACCCTTGATTTCTTTCTCTTGCCTGATTGCCCTAGCCAGAACTTCCACCACTATGTTGAATAGGAGTGGTGAGAGAGGGCATCCCTGTCCTGTGCCAGTTTTCAAAGAGAATGCTTCAGGTTTTTGCCCGTTCAGTATGATATTGGCTGTGGGTTTGTCATAAATAGCTCTTATTATTTTGAGATATGTTCCATCAATACCGAATTTATTGAGAGTTTTTAGCATGAAGGGCTGTTGAATTTTGTCAAAGACCTTTTCTGCATCTATTGAGATAATCATGTGGTTTTGTCTTTGGTTCTGTTTATATGCTGGATTACGTGTATTGATTTGCGTATGTTGAACCAGCCTTGCATCGCAGGGATGAAGCTCACTTGATCATGGTGGATAAGCTTTTTGATGTGCTGCTGGATTCGGTTTGCCAGTATTTTATTGCAGATTTTTGCATCAATGTTCATCAGGGATGTTAGTCTAAAATTCTCTTTTTTTGTTGTCTCTGCTAGACTTTGGCATCAGGATGATGTTGGCCTCATAAAATGAATTATGGAGGATTCCCTCTTTTTCTATTGATTGGAATAGTTTCAGAAGGAATGGTACTAGCTCCTCCTTTTACCTCTGGTAGAATTTGGCTGTGAATCCGTCTGGTCCTGGAATTTTTTTGGTTGGTAGGCTAGTAATTATTGCCTCAATTTCAGAGCCTGCTATTGGTCTATTCAGGGATTCAACTTCTTCCTGGTTTAGTCTTAGGAGAGTGTAAGTGTCCGGAAATTATCCATTTCTTCTAGGTTTTCTAGTTTGTTTATGTAGAGGTGTTTATAGTATTCTCTGATGGTGGTTCGTATTTCTGTCTGGTCTGTAGTGATATCCCCTTTATCATTTTTTATTGCGTCTATTTGATTCTTCTCTCTTTTCTTCTTTATTAGTCTAACTGGCAGTCTATCAATTTTGTTGATGTTTTCAAAAACCAGCTCCTGGATTTATTGATTTTTTGGAGGGTTTTTGGGTCTCCATCTCATTCAGTTCTGCTCTGAACTTAGTTATTTCTTGCCTTCTGCTAGCTTTTTAATGTCTTTGCTCTTGCTTCTCTATTTCTTTTAATTGTGATGTTAGGGTGTCAATTTTAGATCTTTCCTGCTTTCTCTTGTGGGCATTTAGTGCTATAAATTTCCCTGTACACATTGCTTTAAATGTGTCCCAGAGATTCTGGTATGTTGCATCTTTGTTCCCATTGGTTTCAAAGAGCATCTTTATTTCTGCCTTCATTTTGTTTGTACCCAGTAGTCATTCAGGATCAGGTTTTTCAGTTTCCATGTAATTGAGCAGTTTTGATTGAGTTTCTTCATCCTGAGTTCTAGTTTGATTGCACCACGGTCTGAGAGACAGTTTGTTATAATTTCTGTTCTTTTACATTTGCTGAGGAGTGCTTTACTTCCAACTATATGGTCAATTTTGGAAAAAGTGTGATGTGGTGCTGAGAAGAATGTATATTCTGTCGATTTGGGGTAGAGAGTTCTGTAGATGTCTATTAGGTCCTCTTGGTGCAGAGTTGAGTTCAATTCCTGGATATCCCTGTTAACTTTCTGTCTTGCTGATCTGTCTAATGTTGACAGTGGGGTGTTATAAATTATTATTGTATGGGAGTCTAAGTCTCTTTGTACGTCTCTAAGGACATGCTTTTTGAATCTGGGTGCTCCTGTATTGGGTGCATATATATTTAGGATAGTTAGCTCTTCCTGATGAATTGATCCCTTAACCATTATGTAATGGCCTTCTTTGTCTCTTTTGATCTTTGATGGTTTAAAGTCTATTTTATAAGAGACTAGGATCGCAACCCCTGCTTTTTTTTGTTTTCCATTTGCTTGGTAGATCTTCCCCCATCCCTTTATTTTAAGCCTATGTGTGTCTCTGTATGTGAGATGGGTCTCCTGAATACAGCAAACTGATGGGTCTTGACTCTGTATCCAATTTGCCAGTCTGTGTCTTTTAATTGGACAATTTAGTCCGTTTACATTTAAGGTTAATGTTGTTATGTGTCAACTTGATCCTGTCATTATGATATTAGCTGGTTATTTTGCTCGTTAGTTGATGCAGTTTCTTCCTAGCATCGATGGACTTTAGATTTTGGCATGTTTTTGCAATGGCTGATACCGGTTATTCCTTTCCATGTTTAGTGCTTCCTTCAGGATCTTTTATAGGGCAGACCTGGTGGTGACAAAATCTCTAAGCATTTGCTTGTCTGTAAAGGATTTTATTTCTCCTTCACTTATGAAACTTAGTTTGACTGGATATGAAATTCTGGGTTGAAAATTCTTTTCTTTAAGAATGTTGAATATTGGCCCCCACTCTCTTCTGGCTTGTAGAGTTGCTGCCGAGAGATCTGTTGTTAATCTGATGGGCTTCCCTTTGTGGGTAACCCGACCTTTCTCTCTGGCTGCCCTTAACATTTTTTCCTTCATTTCAACTTTGGTGAATCTGACAATTATGTGTCTTGGAGTTGCTCTTCACAAGGAATATCTTTGTGGTGTTCTCTGTATTTCCTGAATTTGAATGTTGGCCTGCCTTACTAGGTTGGGGAAGTTCTTTTCCAACTTGGTTCCATTTCCCCCCTCACTTTCAGGCACCCCAATCAGATGTAGATTTGGTCTTTTCACATAATCCCAAATTTCTTGGAGGCTTTGTTCATTTCTTTTTACTCTTTTTTCTCTATATTTTTTTTCTCATTTCATTTCATTCATTTGATCTGCAATCACTGATAATTTTTCTTCCAGTTGATCAAGTCATTTGCTGAAGCTTGTGCATTTGTCACGTAGTTCTCATGTTGTGGTTTTCATCTCTATCAGTTGTTTTAAGGTCTTCTCTGCATTGATTATTGTAGTTATCCATTCCTCCATTCTTTTTTCAAGGTTTTTAGTTTCTTTGCACTGGTTACATAGTTCCTCCTTTAGCTCTGAGAAGTTTGATGGACTGAAGCCATCTTCTCTCCACTCCTCAAAGTCATTCTCCATCCAGCTTTGTTCCGTTGCTGACGATGAGCTGCATTCCTTTGGAGGGGGAGATGAGCTCTGATTTTTTGAATTGCCAGCTTTTCTGCACTGCTTTTTCCCCATCTTTGTGGTTTTCTCTACCTTTGGTCTTTGATGATGGTGACGTACTGATGGGGTTTTGGTGTGGGTATCCTTTCTGTTTGTTAGTTTCCTTCTAACAGTCAGGACCCTCAGCTTCAGGTCTGTTGGAGTTTGCTTGAGGTTCACTCCATACCCTGTTTGCCTAAGTATCAGCAGCATAGGCTGCAGAAGATAGAATATTGCTGAAGAGTGAGTGTTGCTGTCTGATTCTTGCTCTGGAAGCTTCATCTCAGGGTGTACCCAGCCGTGTGAGGTGTGATGTGCCGGTCTGCACCTAGTGGGGGATGTCTTCCAGTTATGCTACTCAGGGGTCAGGGAACCAGTTGAGCAGGCAGTCTGTCCATTCTCAGATCTCAACCTCCATGCTGGGAGAACCACTGCTCTCTTCAAAACTGTCAGACAGGGACTTTTACATCTGCAGAGGTTTCTGCTGCTTTTTGTTTAGCTATGCCCTGTCCCCAGAGCTGGATGGAGTCTACAGAGGCAGACAGGCCTCCTTGAGCTGTGGTGGGCTGCACCTAATTCCAGCTTCCTGGTGGCTTTGTTTATCTACTTAAGCCTCAACAATAGCAGGTGCCCCTCCCCCAGCCTCACTGCCACCTTGCAGTTAGATCTCAGACTGCTGTGCTAGCAATGAGGGAGGCTCCCTGGGCATGGGACCCTCTGGGCCAGGTGTGGGATATAATTTCCTGGTGTGCCGTTTTCTAAGACCCTTGGTAAAGCGCAGTATTAGTGTGGGAGTTACCCGATGTTCCAGGTGTTGTGTGTCTCAATTTCTCTTGGCTAGGAAAAGGAATTCCCTTCCTCCTTGCGCTTCCCAGGTGAGGCGATGCCTCACCCTGCTTCAGCTGTCACTGGTCAGGCTGCACCTGTGGACCAGCATCAACTGTTCAACATGCCCCAGTGAGATGAACCCAGTGCCTCAGTTGAAAATGCAGAAATCACCCATTTTCTGTGTTGCTCACGCTGGGAGCTGGAGTCTGGAGCTGTTCCTATTCGGCCATCTTGGGCGCCACCCCCAAGATGGCTAGTTTTCTTCCAGAATCTGTTCTATTTTTCTTCCATTACAATAGGGTTTTTAGTGAGATATCCAACTTCCTAGAAACATAAAAATACACTGGCCAGCTTCCTTTGTAGTGAAGTATTAAATGTGGCTACATTATGGAATGTAAGTGGAATTATCCTGTGACAGCTTCCAGAATCCTTTAATGTGAGTCAATTGGTAGGTACCCATGAATGCTTCTTTCCCTTTTCCTCTAACTGACTGCACAGCATACATGTAAGGCTGCAATTCCATCACAGTCCATGAGTGAGGACAGAATCCATAGGATACCAGAGCAGAAAGTTGGAAAGGCTTTGTGAAAAAGGACTGCTCTACTGTCTTTCTGGATTGTTTACCTCTAAAATTTTGCCTGAAAGGCAAACTTCTAGCATGTTTGAGCCACTGTTATTTTGGGTTTCTGATAGTTACATCTGAACATTATTCTAACAAATCTAGGGAGTAAACAGTAAATCACAGAAATTATGGAGCCAGGAAGTTTGTTTACAAATATCTAGGATCCATGACATAACATTTAGCCACACTTAATTTAGAGATTTATTTTTTATTTTTTTATTTTTTTATTTTTTATTATTATACTTTAAGTTCTAGGGTACATGTGCATAACGTGCAGGTTTGTTACATATGTATACTTGTGCCATGTTGGTGTGCTGCACTCATCAACTCGTCAGCACCCATCAATTCGTCATTTATATCAGGTATAACTCCCAATGCAATCCCTCCCCCCTCCCCCCCATGATAGGCCCCGATGTGTGATGTTCCCCTTCCTGAGTCCAAGTGATGTCATTGTTCAGTTGCCACCTGTGAGTGAGAACATGCGGTGTTTGGTTTTCTGTTCTTGTGATAGTTTGCTAAGAATGATGGTTTCCAGCTGCATCCATGTCCCTACAAAGGACGCAAACTCATCCTTTTTTATGGCTGCATAATATTCCATGGTGTATATTTGCCACATTTTCTTAATCCAGTCTGTCACAGATGGACATTTGGGTTGATTCCAATTTAGAGATTTTATCAATCCTTAGAAAGGTAGGATTGCATGATAAATAGCATAAGCTAACTGTGTAATATGTTTCATACGTTTAAATGAAATGTGTAGTAATGTTACTGTTTTCAGTACATACTTTGAGTACCATTATTCTGTAATTTTAAAATTATCTTTTTAACGTATCCACATTAAATGTCTTCTCTGTATTATTATTGATAATTCTATGGAGTAGATTAAACCACAAAGCAAGTATTCTTAGTCTTGGTGAATTTCATGTCATAATGCAGTGAATGGCTCAGGAATCATGAGGCATTTTTAAAAACATAACGTGACTAGGTATTTGTGATTTATATTCATGCATATAAATTTTCCCACTAAAACAAAATAAACTGACTAGAGCCATTTCTACAATTTTGATTTTTTGTTACACCATTGAAATATTACTATGATTCTCATTTCAGCAACTTTGATTAATTTTATAAGAATAAGAAGGGAAATATAAAGATTTTACCAAATCTTTCAGAAACAGATAACTGCCACGTAATATAGGTATTCTGAGACTTAGAACTGATTCACTCTTCAACTCATTCTATAGGATGGCAAAATGTTGCTATTGCTTTCAAAAGAAGACAGCCTGCAAATGATAACTAAAGGCAATTTTCACTTATAGACAGATACCAAAGTCTTAAATAAAATAATAGCAAATTGAAAAGGCAGCATATAAGTCATCATACATCATGACCAAGTGAGTTGTCTTTTAGGTTTGCAAGTATGGTTCAATATTAGGTGATAATGGTTTGGCTCTGTGTCCCCACCCAAATCTCATGTTGAATTATGAGCTTCAGTGTTGAAGGAGGGGCCTGATGGGAGACAGTTGGGTCATGGGGGCAGATTTTCACCTTCCCCCTTGCTATTCTCCTAATAGTGGGCAAGTTCTCACCAGATTTGATTGTTTAAAAGTCTGTAGCACTTCTGCCTTCTCCCTCTCTCTCCTGCTCTGCCATGTGGAGATATGTTTGCTTTCCCTTTGCCTTCCACCATGATTGTAAGTTTCCTGAAGCCTCTTAGCTGTGTTTCCTATACAACCTGAGAACTGTGAGTCAAGTAAACCTCCTGTCTTCATAAATTACTCAGGTAGTTCTTCATAGCAGTGTGAGAACAGACTGATACATTAGGAAAGCTACAAAGCTGGGTACAGTGGCTCACATCTGTAATTCCAGTGCTTTGGAAAGCTGAAGTAGGAGGATTTACTTGAGCCCAGGAGTTTGAAAAGCTACCAGGGTAATGCATTTTACTAATTATTTTTTTAAGGGGGGACGTTTTGCTCTGTCTTCCAGGCTGGAGTGCAGTGGCACAATTGTGGTTCATTGCAGCCTTGACCTCCTAGAATCAAGCAATCCTCCCAAATCAGCCTCCCAAGTAACTAGGGTTAGAAGCACGTACCACAACACCTGGCTATTTTTACAAATTTTTTTATAGAGATGGGGTCTCACTATTTTGCTTAGGCTGGTTTTAACTCCTGAGCTCAAGCAATCCTCCCACCTCAACCTCCCAAAGTGCTGGGATTACAGATATGAGCCATTAATTCCAGCACTCTGGAATTCCAAAGCACTTTGGAGTTCCAGAGTGCTGGAATTACCCAGCCTATTTTACTAATAAATTTAAAGGATGAGGGGATGATAACTCAGTAGATACTAAAAAATCTCTAATCCTAATACAATTTCCTAGAAAGATAGAAATAAAGAGAAAATCCTTTAACTGGAGTGTATTTATGAAAGATCTTAAACATGGATTATACTTAAAGTTAAAACATTAGAAATATATAGCTAAGCACAAGACAAAAATACTCACTATAGCTGGTAATAGTCTACATTGAAGTGTTGCTCAATTCAATAAATTAAAAAAATTATATAAAGTATATATTTTATAATATTGTTTATATTATACAATGTGTAATAATGTACATGTTTCTATTTTTTTTGTTTTGTTTTATTTTTGTTTTTGTTTTTTGGAGACAGAGTCTTGCTCTGTCGCCCAAGCTGCAGTAGAGTGGTGCCACCTTGGCTCACTGCAACCTCCGCCACCTGAGTTCAAGCGATTCTCCTGCCTTGGCCACCTGAATAGCTGGGACTACAGGTGCATGCCACCATGCCCGGCTAATTTTTTTGTATTTTTAGTAGAGACAGGCTTTCACCATGTTGGCCAAGCTAGTCTCAAACTCTTGACCTCAGGTGATCTGCCTGCCTTGGCCTCCCAAGGTGCTGGGATTCCACGCAAAGTGGTGGGATTACAGGCATGAGCCACTGTGCCCAGCCACATGTTTCTATTACTTATATAAGAAATAGAAATATTATGTAAATATATATATTAAATAGCAATATATATTATAGATTTATATGTTAGATGTGTAATGTGAATATACATGTATAATATATAATATCTTTGATGCAAAAAGAAAAGAATAGAGCAATGGGACTCTGATGGAATCTAGAAATATATTCATGATTATATGAAACTTTAAAATATAATAAAGGTGGCATTCCAGTTTACTTGAGGAATGACTTCCTCAACAAGGCAGAACTCCTGGAATTCAAGAAGGAAAAAATCCGAGGGATTTGACTCTAAAAAAGTCAATGAGGCAAACAAACAAAAAAACTGGTTATTGATAAAAGATAAATTTAAAAGACAAGCAGTAAAATAGAATGAATATGTATATGTGTGTAAAAAAAAGAATTATCCTAATATCCAAAACCATCTCCATGTTAATAATAAAATTAAACTAATAAAGAGAAGGGCAAAGAATATGAAACACAAATCAAGGCATGCACTTTTGAAATGATTTTAACTCCGTTATGAATACTGGGGAAATAAAATGAATAAAAATGTTTCATCCCATAATTTAAAAAAAGTGAAAAAAATTAACAGTATACAGGTTTGGTGAAACTGAGGAAATGGTAACTCTGAATATACTGTTTGTAGGAATACACATTGGTTAAGACTCTGGTTAATCTGTCAGATTTTTTAAATGAGTTCAATTCTTGAACCAAGTTTCAACTTCTGTGCATATGAGTGTTGACTTATGTACTGGTGTAACCAAGTGCCCAATTTTTAAAGTTTAATCCTTTTTCCTTTTTTTCTTTGTGTTCACTTAACCACTGGGCACCTCCTCACATTAGTAGCATATCTGATTATATGTTTGCTTAAAAGTTCCAGAGGTTAAATCTTGAAACAATGCAAGCACCTGTGGAAATCTCCCACTTCAGGAGATTGCTTCAAGGCTACAGTTAATTTACAACCCAGCTGAGCCTCGGGTGATGCCAGCCCATTCACCAGATGGGGCAATAACTCAAGACAAGTCATCAAACCAAGTCACAACATAAACCTGCACTGCCTTGTCCCCTGCCTATCCTCCCCTTCTCAAACTTTCCCTTTTCAAAATTCTTGCACTGAACTTGGAAATTTAAAGTGGTTCCATGAAGGCAAGAGTCTGGACCATTTTCCCCATTGCTTGGTTTGGTTCATAATAAAGTTGATTCTCCTTCTATGAATTGCTAATTGCTAATTGGTTGTCAAGTGGTGAGCAGCTGAACCTGCATTTGGTAACGCTGGGATATTCAGTGCAAGAGAACTTGTAATCAGGAGTAATTGAGACTGCCTAAATGTAGATCAATAATAAAATGATTAAGTGGAAGTTTTATTTATTTATTTATTTTAGAGACAAGGTCTCGCTCTGTTTACCAGGCTAGAGTACAGTGGCCCAATCATAGCTCACTACGGCTTCAGTCTGCTGGGCTCAAGGAATCTTCTCACCTCAGCCTTCTGAGGTGCCAGGACTACAGATGTGCCCCACTATATCCATCTATTTTTTTAAAAAATTCCTAGAGATGGGGTCTTGCTCTGTTGCCCAGGCTAGTGTCAAACTCCAAGCCTTAAGAACTCAGCTCCTCCCACCTCAGCCCCCACAAAGTGCTGGTATTACAGGTGTGAGCCACCCCATCCAGCAAATGCAAACTTTACGTGATAGATATTCTGCTGCAGTTAGAAAGAATTAGGAAATATTTATATAGCATATTACTAAGTGAGAATAAAATAATACTTCAGAAGAATGTTCATAGCATAATTTTATTTATAAAAATCTTTATAAAAAATTGTACATATTTCTGTGTGTAAAAATGTATACACTAAAGCACGAACAAAATTTCCATTAATTACCATTTGGGGAGGTTCGGTGAAAGAGGCGGAGTGAGAGGAGGACAACACAGAAGCTGAAATGTGGTATTTACCTTGTAACCTATATAGTTCTGTATTATTTGAATTTTTAAAAAAACCTATAGCCTATACAATTTTTAAAATAATTACAAACATTCAGTACTGACCTTCTCTCTAGTTTAGGGGTATTCCTGCACAAAATATTCTATTTGTTCATGAATGATTCATATAGCATTCAATGTAGTTATTTTAAAGAAAGCTTGATTGCTTATTAGGAAATAAATATACATATCAAATAGTTTTGCAGAAATAAAAGTAGCATAAACCAGACAGTGGTTTCACTCGTAGTAGATATACAGTTCTCACAACGCTATTTGCTTAAGTGTAAATACAATTCTTTCAGAAAGTGAAGACCTGGGGTAAGATCTTAGCGTATTTCTGTTTATTTGTTTTAAGAGAATCTTAAAATTCTTGAAAATTAGAGGAGAAAAAAGAGGTTCAAAGGTGTTGACAGAGGCCAGGCGCAGTGGCTCACACCTGCAATCCCAGCACTTGGGGAGGCCGAGGCAAGCGGATCACGAGGTCAGGAGATCAAGACCATCCTGGCTAACATGGTGAAACCTTGTCTCTACTAAAACTACAAAAAATTAGCCGAGTGTGGTGGCAGGGACCTGTAGTCCCAGCTACTCGGGAGGCTGAGGCAGAAGAATGAAGTGAACCCTGGAGGTGGGTGTAGTGAGCCGAGATCACGCCTGGGCAACAGGCTCAAAAAAAAAAAAAAAGTGTTGAGGGAAAGAAATAAAAGACTGTAAAATATTTAGAGAGGTTTATTCTGAAACAATACGAGTGACTGTGGCCTGGGGGACCGTCTCAGGAGGTCCTGAGAAAGTGTGCCCAAGGTGGTCAGGTTACAGTTTGGTTTTATACATTTTAGGGAGATAGAAAGTACAGGGAAAGACATAAATCAATACATGTAAGGTATACATTGGTTCAACCCAGAAAGACGGGACATCTTCAAAGGGAGTGTTGTGGCGGGGGCAGGGGGGGGGGGGGGGGGTGTCTTACTGGTCACAGGTGAATTCAAAGATGTTTTTGATTGGCCACTGGTTGAAAGAGTTAAGCTTTGTCTAAGACCTAAAGTCAGTAGAAAGAAATGCTTGAGTTAAGATAAGGGAGATTGTGGAAGCCACAGTTCTCGTTGTGTTGATGAAGCCTCCAGATAGCAGGCTTCAGAAAAAATGGATGGAAAAGGTCTTTTTTTCTGACCTTAAAAGATGCCAAACTCTTAGTTAATCTCTTAGATCCAGGAAAGGATTACCTTCTAGTTAATGAAGATTCTCTACAGATGCACCATTTCCCCCACAAAAGATGGCTTTGCATGGCCATTTCAAAATATGTCAAAGAAATATATTTTGGAGTAAAATATTTTGATTTTCTTCAGCGTCTGCCATCTGTCATGTGATGCTATACCAGAGTCAGGTTGAAATTTGGTATCTTACTGCCAAAGAGTCTGTTTTGTCAGTCTTACACGCTCTATTTTAATGTTAATGGTGGTCAGTTGTACCTAAACTCCAAAAGGGAGGGAGTACATCAGGATGTGTCTGACCACCCTTCCTGTTAAGGCTGGGAATTTAGTTTTCCGGGTTTCCTTTGGCCCAGAGCAGGTCCGTTCAGTTGGTTGTAGGGGACTCGGGATTTTATTTTTGGTTTACAGAAGATTAGTACAGGAGCTGTTCCTTGAATGTTTCATATTCTGCTAGCTCCAAAAATCCACCAGAAGGAACAAATTCCCTTCACTTACTGGCTGTTTTCATTGGGTTAGGAATAAGAAGCTCCAATAAGTTCTGTTCAAGGAATTGTTGCTATTGGAATTCCTATTGTGTTTTTACTACTTGGTGGAAGCAGGTGTTTGTCATGTAAATAGGAATGGTGGCTCGTTTTTTTGACACCATTAACTAATGTCCCAGAAAGTCAAGGTTTTCACTTGAAAGAAATGCAACTTAAATTGTAGAATAGTAACACCCAGTGAAGCTGCTGAGACCTTTCCAAGTTACATGGAAAAAGAGGCAAAGGACTTTAAAAAAAGGTACTGTGATATACCCTGAGGGAAGCTATGATAGGTCATTTGATGTTAGGTGTAGGCAAAACATTTCTTTTTTTATGATTGGAGAAAACAAACAGATGAAACATGTGCATGAATTATATTTTCACTATTTACTGCTGATGGATTCAACTTTATGTTGATTCCACTTATGAAGCCTAAACCAATTTTCCCTTTTGTGACAAGAGCTCTGCCAGTGTTCAGTGGATCTAATAACTCTTGGGGAGATAGATTAGTATGTGGAATGCAAAATGAGACCATAATGAAAAGGCTCTTGACTCAGGAACACCTACATTTTCATCATGTTGAAATTTCAGCATCTGTGAAAATTGAAGCCAGAGAGGCAGCCCTTTTTTTCTTTTTTCATTTTTTTTTTTTTTTTTTTTTTTTTTTGAGGCAGGGTCTCACTCTATTGCCCAGGCTAGAGTGTGTGATGCTCGTTATACACTCAACCTCCTGGGCTCAAGTGGTCCTCCAACCTCAGCCTCCCCAGTAGCTGGGACCATAGGTGTAAGCCACCACAACCAACTAATTTTTCTATTTTTTGTGGAGACAAGGTTTCACTATGTTTCCCAGGCTGGTTTTGAATTCCTCGGCTCAAGTGATCCACCTGCCTTGGCTTCCCAAAGTGCTGGGACTATAGAGCATTGACTTTTACTGTAAAATGCTAAGTTAGAAGGAAGTCCATTAAGAAAAAGACTCAACAAAATGGAAGAAATGAAAGCTTAGCAAGCAGAAACACAAGTCTGGGTAATTTTATTAAATGTGGGATTTCAGGTGAGGAGTGTGTGTGTAGTACACTCTTAGAAACGTATCATGGCTGTAAGATCAATGATAGCCATAAGGCCCACTAAGCATCTTGCAGAGCATATACTACCTGTCACTTAGCAGTGTCATGCAATTTGACTTGGGAGTTTTTAACCCTGGCGTGGGAATTTCCAGAAGACGAGGCCACCTTAGCACAGATGTAACTTTTATAAACCTTCAAACAATGCTTACCCTTACAAGAACAGTCCAAACTCCCTTTATGAAAGAAACACCTGGTAACTGACTTGCATTGAATACAGGTGTAGGAGAGGGAAAAGGATCCCTAAAACATGAGAACTGTCTCTGGATGGAGACTCTCCAGGTCAGTCAGTCAACTGACCCCATGATGGTACCTGGCTGTCCCTGGCTCATGTCACTGGCCAGCTTCTGCCATCCATCTTTTAAGTGTGCTACCAAGAATAAACTACTTGATGCTGTGAACCAAGATTGTGCCATTGCACTGCAACCTGGGCAATGAGAGCAAGACTCCATCTCAAAAAAAGAAAAAAAGAAAAAGAAAAAGAAAAAGAATAAACCACTTGAGCATCAGATGTGCTCTAAGACTCATCTTTGGTTCAACTCGAACTGAATGGAAGAGGTCACCCCTGGGAAGTTCCTGAGAATCACTTGGAACCTCCAAACATGACAGTGTGAAACAAAGAAACAGAGAATCAGATGAGGAAATTGAGAACAAGGGAGGTAAAAAAAAAAATCAGCTCTTCCTTCATTGCTGATACTTCAAGGGCAACTTTCTGGCTCTCAGCACAGAGGCCTTTTTGCTACATCCAGTCCTTCTTTAGCATAAAGAGAACGCCTTCTCAAACAGGGCACTCAAGCAGGTCAACAAGGGAATCTCTAAGAATGGAAACATGATGGGCAGTAAGGAGCATGGTAATACAATATGTTGATCAGCATGAATGGTGAAAGTAAATTTAGGGATGGAGTATGGATAGAAGCTTCTTTTCTGGAACTGGGTGAAATACAATTTTGAAAGCCATATCAACTAATATCAAGATAAAATCCAAATACTAAATAAATTGAGATGCAAATACTTATGACAGATTCTACATCTTGCAAAAAAATTCTTCTTATAGAGAACAGTGGCTATTTAAATAATTTTCTGTGTTCCTATGTAAGTAGTTTGATTGTAAAGAAGTATTACAAGTATCCCTGGCCTATGTTAAATGTACATTTGGGCTCAGGTTATATTTGGCATCCCTTTTTGACAATCTTTGCTTTTCATTAACAGGCACAGAGAGATGTCTATTAAGTAGCATGGAAAAGAAAAACACACTTCTTCCACTTTAATTTTTATGGAAGGTGTTTGAACCTAATTATGTAGCTAATTCATTAATTAATTCAATATGCATTTACTGAGTGCCTATTCTGTACCAGATACTGTGCTGGGGAAGGAGTGGTAAATAAGGCAATAATAGTGCCTTGTCATTATAGAGTTTTCAGTCTGGTGGAATTTAGTATAATAGTACAATGTCTCCTTATGAGAATTTTTTAGATAATTACTTATACTGTATATAAAATGAATACATAGTGTTAATGGAAAATACAGGAAAAGATAAAATATTCAAGGCATGTGGAAATATTATATCTCTTAATACCATCTCTTGGAGATAACCATTACAAAAGTTTTGATGTATTACTTTCAATTTTTTTTTTTTTGAGAGCATGGAGATCTATACATTGAGACACATATACATGTATCTATCTTTCTATCTGTTCATCATCTAACCACACATTTCTCAACACACATATGCAGACACACACAGGACACACACAGACACAACCATTTTGTTAAATGCACAAAATTAAAAGAATACAAAGGATATTCTTGGCTAGCTTGATGCCTTTATATACCTTCTCTATTATAATTATAGATTCCTTTTTGAAAAATAATGTTCCCTTTCAGGTCCCTGAAGTCCAGTGATGTCTAAATCAAAACTTCAATTTCTCATTCAAACCAAATCTTCTCCCATCCACTCTGCCTATTTTGACCCATTATGGCTCAAAAATGTCTATGAGAGGAGTCAAACACTAACATATTTGAAGAGATTTATTCTGAGCCAAATATGATGACCATAACCCATGGCACAGCCCCAGGAGATCCTGAGAACATGTACCCAAGGTGGTTGGACTACAGCTTGGTTTTAGGGAGACATAAGACATCAATCAATACATGTTATATGTACATTGGTTGGTCTAGAAAAGTGGAACACTTTGAAGGGGAGTGGGGTTGGAGTGGTTCCAGGTCATAGGTGAATTCAAAGATTCTCTGATTGGCAATTGGGTGAAAGAGTTAAGTTGTTATCTGAAGACTGTAAATCACTAGAAAGGTGTGTCTGGGTTAGTATAATGGATTGTGAGGACCAAAGTTTTTATCATGCAGAGGAAGCTTCCAGGTAGCAGGCTTCAGAGAAAATAGATTGTAAATATTTCTCATCAGACTTAAAAAAAGTGCCAGACTCTTAGTTAATTCTCTCTTGAATCAGGGAAAAGACCTGCAAAGGGAAGGGGATTCTCTACAGAATGTAGAATTTTTCCCCCACAAGAGACAGCTTTGCAGGGTCATTTCAAAATGTGTCAAAGAAATATATTTTGAGGTAAAATACTTTGATTTCTTTCAGGGCCTGCTGTCTGTCATATTGATATCTCATTGCTATAAAGAGTCCGTTTTGTCAGTCTTAAGGTCACTATTTTAGTGTTAATATGGGTCAGCTGTACCTGAATTCCAAAGGGAGGAAGGCATAATGAGGCATGTCTGACTCCTCCTTCACATCATGGCCTGAACTAGCATTTAAGGTTAACTTTGGAATGCCCTTGGCTTAGAGGAGGTGTCCATTCACTTGGCTGAGGGGTTTAGAATTTTTAGAATTTTATTTTTGGTTTACAAGGACCTAGAATGAGGAAGGGAAGCATGACTTCATCCGTCTCCTCTTCTCATCCTGTGCTGCTTAGGATTCAAGCAAGGGAAGGGAGATTAGAGGAAAAGAGACAAAATCTAAGATGTCTGGTACTTAAATGTCTTGACTAATACTGGTTGTTAGCCATATTCTCCATTTTGGAAGGTGTCCAAATATTGATACCGATGGGAATGAAATCTGGTTCTTTAGAACCATTCTGCAACTGCAGGTGTGTACACACACATCTTTGCATGCACACATGCAGATAGACACATGTTTTTAACTTCTGTTCTGATTACTCCCTAATACAGACCTCTCTCTCTGGCTGACTACTTAAGATGTCCTTCCTCTCCGCACCAAAAGCAGCTTATCAGAACCCCCAATTGCCTTGTACCGTCTCTCTTGTGTGGGGACAATCCACAGTACCAATTAGCCCTCAGGAATCTCAGGCTTTCTTGCCTTGCTAAATAATTGAAGTACAGGCTATGCCCCATGACTATCCTTTGTCCATTAACTGCTTTGTTTTCTGATTTGGAGTCAGGCTCCAGTCACCTCAGACACCAAGAGAAACACATCACGCTCTGTCATGAAGTTTTACTTTATTTCAGTCCTATGGCAACAATGGGGCCTACCATTCCACAGGGTTGGGTCTCTGAGGGATGCCTATCTCCCTATCTTGTAGAAATCCTGCCTCTCAATGTGTGTTTCTTTTTGGAGCATTTAAGGAAGGGCTTGAGGGGAGAAAAAATGCTACAGTACTCCCTTTAAAGTTGACTACTTTTCTCTCTTAAAGGTGCTCTTTAATCAATTTTTGAACTTTAGAATTCACTTAAGTAGGTTAGAGGTGGGTGGTGGGAGTTGATAACTGCTGGACCAGTTCTGCTCTCTTCTCAGAATCCTTCATGAATAGGTCTAACATCTCTCTTTAGAATACAGTTTATTTATAACCCATTGTTCTCAGTTTTGGGGTTTCAGCCAAAATTCTAAGACAACAGGAAGAGTTCTATTCAAATTCCTGTTTATATGTATATTTATATGTGTGTGTGTGTATATATATATACACACACACATAAAGTTGATTTCACATTGCTTATGATGTAATTTTTAACCCTTTTATTCTCATAATTTTATCATGAGCACTTAATCATATAATTGTATCTTTTTGAAAATGTCATATTAAATCTTTAGTTACATATTAGTTTATTACATAAAAGTGTCATAGTTTATTTCCCTTTTTGCTTGTTTAAACTATTCATTTTACAAATTTGATTGTAATGGTAATACACACTTATTATAGATATTTGGAAAAATACAAAAAGTGCAAAGAAGATAATGACAATAATTTGTAATCCTATGAAAAATAGCTACTTGAATATTGGTGTGTTTCCTTCTGGGTTTTCACCTCCTGAATAAATTAAAGAATGGATATAGATGTAGATATCAAGATAGTTTAATATATATATGTAAGTATATATATATATGCACATAAAGCACATTTAACCCCATTAATACTTTATATGTTCATATATCAGCATTTAAAAATAAATGAGATTCTTACTGTATATAGTTTTGTATCCTGGTTTTACTTTCTGTTATATTTTGGTCTTTCTTCTTTTGATCTTTCTTTGATTTTCCTTCATAGTTGAGGAAATGTTTTAAGAAACTAACTTTTTATTATTATAAAATAATATACATCAATTATAAAAAAGCCTAGGAGATACAGATTGGCAAAAAAAATGAACTTTTTGGTATTTATCCAGTCTGAGTCTGTCATACAGTCTTTGGATAGAAATGAGATTACAATGGTATCAACACCCAGATCTTATTAGCTAAAGAACACCAGACTTCTGCAAAGTTCTCTCTCCTATTCCTGCTCACTCCGATTATTTATAGGCATTCCTGAGATTGGAATATCGACAGATTTCACCTGCACTACTCACTCATCTATTGGTAACAACTGTCTGGCGCACTCTTGCCATGGGAGGACCTAATAAGCCACGCTCCTCCAGGGACCCCGGCGGGTGGGGGCAATATTGGCTGCCATTATCCTTTAGGACCCAGAACCACTAATTTTATCCAGCTGGGAGCCCAGTCCAGTTTGTTTTACCAAACTCCTTCTCTCCTTAGGGTTCTCTCTGGGATCCATAGTCTTTCCCTGAAATCTGGACTTTGCATTATCACCCTTTCACCTCCTATAGTCTGAGAGTTATATCTGTACTTGTGTGCAACCCAGTTGTAGACACAGTTCACAATATACCCCTTTGCAGAGGCGATTCCACTCTGCGGTAATTCACCAGAAGTTGTTAAGAGAGGGGTTGGCACAGACAATACTTTGTTACGCACACAAACACCCACACCCACTTACAATTATGGGATAATTGTTATAATATGTATAATATTTATACCATGTATTTTTCTGGACATGTTTACTATAAAAAATCTTTAAGTGTTTTGTACATGTATACATATGTGTACATGGTGGTTTTACAGATATATCCACAGATACTTCTATACTCCTCCACCTGAGAGGTGAAGCTTAATTATCCTTACCTTGAATATGGGCTGGACTTAGTGACTTGCTTCTAGTAATGGGATGTCACTTCTAATATTAGATAATAAAAGGCTGTCCTTGTATCTTAAGAATGTCCTGTCTCTCTCTCTCTCCCTCTCTCCTCTTTGGGGAAGGGAAGATTATAAACAGTCCTAGGGAAAGGTGCATATGGTGACGAAATGAAGTCTTTTGTAATTTTCCTGGGTGTGGAAGAGGGTCCCTCAGCTTCAGTCATGTCTGCAGGGACTGTAGCCCTGACCAACCACTTGACTGTAATTTCATAAGAGACCAGGTACCAGAAACACCCAGCCAAGCTATTCCCAGATTCTTGACTCAAAGCAACTGGGAGAGAAGAAATATTTGTTGTTTTAAGCTGCTTATCTTTAGAATAACTTGTTTTACAGTAACAGATAACTAATTTAGGATAAATAAATGATAGATATGTAAGTTATAAAGAACATATCAATTACAAATCTGTACCCCTCTACTCAATTTGTAACAAACTTTGCCATTGTATATTATGAACACTTTTTTATTTCATTAAATTTATCCTGTAACATTCTTTCAAAATTAGTACTAGTATTCTGTGGTATAAATATAATAAAGTTCACTGGACCCCCCATACCACATTTTGGATGCTTGTTCAACTTATACTTATTGTTCTTATTGACAGTACTGTGATGAACATTAATGACTGTATAGGCAGTGTTTTTAGTTGTAATCAACAGAAACATTTTCTGGCTGATTTAAATAGCTAAATAATTTATTAAAAGGGTATTTGATAGAAAATTACCTCAAATTAAAAAGTGAAAAACCCTGAAAAACGAGAGAAAATGTATTAGAAAATGAAAAAAAACAAAAACAAAAACAAAACAAAACCATACTATATGGCTCTATGGGGTCTAAAGAGCCATGGAAAGCATCGAAATAATGTTATAGAATCTGCCCAAAGAGGAAAACAATTCCACCTCCAACCCTTAAGTGCTGATTCCACACCACCAACGCTCAGTGGTCGTAGCAGCACCACTGCTGCAATTGCCCCAGGAACTCTTCTTCTTTAGGAAGCAATGATTGCCAGAGAGGATTCTCTTGGCACTGTTTCTTTCTGGTACTACCTCCTGAGTTTGGTGATTGGTGAGTATGACTGGTGGAGCCTTCGTCACAGGCTCATGCCCTGCAAGGAAGACGGGAAAAGAAAATGAAAACTTGGCAGTTTTCATTTCTATAGTGAGAGATAGGTTGTGTCTCTCACTGAGAAGGCTGTTTGTGTACTGAGAAGTGAAGAAGAGTGCCAGATGTGTGCTGAAATCCATGTTGGCATGAATAACATCAACTCAAACCATTTTTTCAATAATTAAAAAAATTCTCCATGCGAAGTAATGCAACTAACCTGCATGTATCCAAAATGCATTTGCCTCCTGCCTCTAAGAGGAGCAACACAAAATCTTATTCTTCACTACATCCTGACAAACTCATTTTTCTTCTAGTTAATTTGTAATCCATTTTGATCCTATGGGCCAAACTGAAAAGGTATTCAGCACCAACATGTCCTACATAAAATAGTAAGAAAAAAGGATTGGAAAGAAAAGAGAAGTTAACTATATAAACACAAGAAAGGAAGAAAATACAAGTTGTAGCAATCCTCTTTTCTGTAACTGGTCATGAGGCTGAAGTTGGTAAGTATAACTTTTCTGCTGTGTTATTCCTTTCATGTATCTATTTTTTCTATTCAGCTGATACCTCAACTCTTCAAGATTCTTTACTTGATGGAGTGTCCCAAACGTTCATTCCTGTTGAATGTTAACCTTTGGTTGTCTTTTCTACACAGATGCTGTGGTCTCCCAGTTAATTTTATCAATTAACACGTTAGTACCCAGAAGCACCTCTGGGCATTCTTTGAGTTCCATAGAATCATATTTCTTACTTTCCTAATTGTGTAGCAGTACTTCTAATTTCTTTTGACAGTCAGGATCAGTCTCAAAAGTCAACACCAATATTCCCTTTATCTCCTATTCACTTAGATGTATAAAGAACCTGGACTAGCCAGGTGGCATTGCCCACTTACCAATTCCAAGTTCCATTGTTGTCTTAAATATCTCTGAAATAAGCATTCCTGCTTGGCCACCAAAACAACCAAACCCATTGCACCCAGAGTTTCATAGATGGAAAGCTGGATTTTTTTAGTGCCTGTGTTTTGGGTAGAACCTTCTGTAATCCAGGACTTGCCCCTTTTCGGTCAGTTGATTGTAAGTAGCTCTTCATGATACCTTCGGTAAGAATAGAGGAAGGGATGGTAATGACCCTCCAAACTTAACTTGTGCCTTCAGAACCTAATCAGGTTCAGTTCTGTGTGCTCACTTCTATTTGGCAGAGGAACCCCTGGGGCACACCTGACTTTATAGACAAGTGGATTATATATCAAACTTAAAATGTGGAGTTCCATTGTCCATGATCACATGTGTTCTTGTAAATGGGTACCTGGGAGAAGCCAGGATCTGTTATTTGAAATAAGCACGACACTTGAGCAAGTGGTAAAGATTCTGCTCACAAAGATGTATGGTTTCTGCTGTGATTCTCCTGTTGGAGCTGGCTACCAACCATTGGAATATCACTGGGTTTTCTGGGCAGAAGGAAAAGTAGTGGAGCTGCTTCTAGTACAGCCTGATCAGCTGAAGCACCTTCTCTTCCTCTGGGACCTTACTCAATACTGGCACCTGTTAGCATATCTCATAAATGCTCAGATGGTATATGCAAAATGGTTATATTTTCTCTCCTGAAACTAAAATGGTCCAAGTGTTGTGCCCTTCTGTAGTGGGCACAACTTATTCCACCATGTCATTCCCTTTGTATGAGAGAGACCATGTCCCCCTAAAAATATATTTTAAAGAAGTTAATATTAGGCTTCTATATTTTTGTGGTTTTTCTCCAATCTTCTGGTAGATATAAATTGTACCCTGGTATGTTTTACCTAAGGCTTCTACTATTTTTCATGCTGTACAGCTTATAGTTATATTATTAATAGAATGAACCAGAATAATGTTTATAGGATGTTGAGACAATCTACCTCTCTAGAGGTAATTCAGCTTATCTCTTATCAACACTCGTAAGAAGTGAACTTTCCCAAATGTAGGAAATCTCAAGAGAGTGACTCATGTCCATTATAATAATGAACTATTCTGCTTAGGTCTGAACTTACAATCAGGGAGAAGTAACAACTCAAAGCACTTACTGGTTTGAAGGAAACTGAGCAATACGAGTACAGGCATACATCAGGGATATTGCAGGCTCGGCCCCAAACCACCACAATGAAGTGAATATCACAATAAAGTGAGTCATATAAATTTTTTGGTTTCTCAGTGCATATAAAAGTTATATTTACACAAAACTGTAGTCTATGAAGTATGTGATAGCATTATGTCTAAAAAATGTACAAACCTTAAATAAAAATACTTTATTACTTAACAATACCAAAGATTATCTAGCCTTCAGCAAGTTGTAATCTTTTTGCTGGTGGAGAGTTTTGCCTTGAGGTTGACCAATAGCTGCTAGCTGATCAGGGTGGTGATTACTGATAATGGCAATGATGAGGGTGGTTGTAGTAATTTCTTAAGATAAGGCAACAGTGAAGTTTGCTGCATTGATTGACTCTTCCTATCCAGAAAGATTTCTCTGTAACGTGTGATGCTGTTTGATAACATCTTACTTTCATTAAACTTTTTTCAAAATTGGAGTCAATCCTCTCAAACCCTGCCACTGCGACATCAACTAAGTTTATGTAATACTAAATCCTTTGTCACCATTTCAACAGTGTTCACAGCATCTTCACCACGAGTAGATTCATTCTCAAGAAACTACTTTTTTTGCTCATCCGAAGAGAAAACTCTTCAGCCGTTCAAGTCTTATCATGATATTGCAGCAATTCATTCACACATCTTTGGGCCCCACTTCTAATTCTAGCTCTGTTGCTATTTCCACCCCATCTGCAGTGACTTCCTTCACTAAATTCTTGAACCCCTCGAAGTCATCCTCAAGAGTTGGAATCAACTTCTTATAAACTCACGTTAATATTGATATTTTGACTCCTCCCCATGCATCACGAATATTCTTCATGGCATCTAGAATGATGAATCTTTTCCAGAGGGTTGTCAATTCACTTTGCCCTGATCCATCAGAGAATCACTTTCTATGGCAGCTCTAGCCTTACAAAATGTATTTCTTAAATTATAAAACTGGGAAGTCAAAATTACTCCTTGATCCATGGGTTGCAGAATGAATGTTATGTTAACAGGCATGAAAACAACATGAATCTGCTTTTATATGCAGATTCAGAGCTCTTGGTAACTAGATGCATTGTCAGAGCTCTTGGGTAACTAGATGCATTGTCAATGAACAGTAATATTTTGAAATGAATCTTTTTTTTTTTCTGAGCAGTAGGTCTTGATAGTGGGTTTAAAATATTCAGTAAACCATGCTTTAAACAGATGTGCTGTCATATATGCTTTGTTATTCCATTTCTAGAGCATAGGCAGAATAGATTCAGCATCATTCTTAAGGGCCTTAGGATTTTCAGGATGATAAATCAACATTGGCTACAACTTCAAGACATCAGCTGCATTAGCCTCTAACAAGAGAGTCAGCCTGTCCTTTGATGCTTTGAAGCTAGGCATTGACTTCTCTTCTCTAGCTAGGAAAAGTCCTAGATGGCATCTTTTTCCAATACAAGGCTGTTTTGTGTACACAGAAAATCTGTTGTTTAGTGTAGACACCTTCATCAGTTATCTTAGCTAGAGCTTCTAGATAACTTGCTTTACCTTGCACCCTTATCTTATGGAGACTTCTTTGTTTAAACCTCATGAGTCGACCTCTGCTAGCTTCAAGCCTTTCTTCTGTAGCTTTCTCCCTCTCTCAGACTTTATAGAACCTAAAAGAGTTAGGACCTTACTTTGGTTTAGGCTTTGGTTTAAAGAGTGTTGTGACTGGTTTGATCTTCTATACAGACCAAACTTTCTCCATATCAGCAGTAAGGGTGTTTCGCTTTCTTATCATTCATACATTCACTGGAGTAGCACTTTAACGTCCTTCAAGAAATTTTCCTCTGCATACACATCTTGGCTAACTGGTGCAAGAGGCCTAGCTTTTGCCCTGTCTCAGCTTTCTACATGCCTTCTTCACTAAGCTTAATCATTTTCAGTTTTTGTTTTAAACTGAGAGATGTGGGACTTCTTTTACTTCATCCCTTAGAGACCATTTTAGGGTTATTAAGTGGCCTTATTTCAATATTTGTGTGTCTCAAGGAATAGGAAGGCCCAAGGAGAGGAAGAGAGATGAGAGAATGGACAGTTGGTGGAGTGATCAGAACACACACAACATTTATCAATTAAGTTTGTCATCTTATGTGGATGTGAATTACAATAGTAATGTCAAAGATCACTGATCTCAGATTGCTATACTAGATATAATAATAATGAAAAAATTGAAAATATTATGAGAATTACCAAAATGTGACATAACCACAAAGTAAGGGCATGCTGTTGGAAAAATGGTGCCAAAAGACTTGCTTGACACAGGGTTGTGATAAACCTTCAATTTGTAAAAAATAAAATATCTGCAAAGTACAATAAAGCAAAGTGCAATAAAATGAGGTATGCCTGTACATTTGACAAGCAAGTTCATGAAAAAGAGGTCCGCTAGTTAAGTGCACCAGTCAAATACAAAACCCAGCATACTTCTCCTCACCTTGAACCTACAGAAAAGGCACACTTCAAAGCTTATAGAATTGTTTTGTTATTGAAAACTGCAAATGTTCTCTTTGCAGACAGATTCAAACTTTTTGAATAATACTAGGCTCCCATAGTCATTAGTCCTGGGGAAGATGTGGATACATGGATTTAAACCAGGATGGGCAAGAGACACCCACTACATTGAACCTATTATGTTTTTGATTCTTCATTAACCATGGAAAGGGGGCACAGTTCCAACGTAGTTAATTTCTTCTTTGGGCAAAGGTGGGAAAAGGGTACCAGACTGGTCAATTTGTCCATCCTTTTAGAAAACTTCCTCTTTGTTTTTTTTTTAACTAAGCAAATCCACTATCTTTTTAAAAACTTTCCCCAACACAGTCATTTGGTGTTTCATTGTCTTCCTTCATACAGATTTCTCTGGCTGAAGGTATTCTAAGGGTAATTACACAGCACGATTTTGAACAATTAACAAATAATACTCAGGGTATGCCATATTTAAAACATGTTTAATTCCACTTGTCTTAGTTTGGGCAGCTATAGCAGAATACCATAGACCATAGACTACTGGAGGACTGGGGGGCTTAAACAACAGACACTTATTTCTTACAGTTCTGAAATGTAAGGAGTTCAAGATCAGGGCTCTGGCAGGCTCAGTGTCTGGAGGCTGGTGAGGACACTCTTCCTGTTTTGCAAGCAGCTGTCTTCTTATTGTATCCTCATGTTGCACTTCTTATAATGGCATTCATGTCTCTTCTCTCTTCTTGTCCTTTTTTTTTTTTTTCTGAGGCAGGGTCTTGCTCTGTCACCCAGGCTGGAGTGCAGATCATAGCTCACTGCAGCCTCAATCTCCTGGGCTCAAGCAATCCTCTCACTTCAGCCTCCCAAGTAGCTGGGATTAAAGGTGCATACCAACATGCCCAGCTAATTTTTAAGTTTTTGTAGAGATAGTGTCTCCCTGTGTTGCCCAGGCTGGGTCTCAAATTCTTGGGCTTAAGTAATCCTCTTGCCTCAGCTTCCCAAAGTGTTGAGATTACAGGCATAAGCCATCATGCTCAACCTCATGTCTCTTCTTTTAAGGGCACGAATCCCATTCATAAGGACTCCACCCTCATGACCTACCTCCCACAGGTCCCATCTCCAAATACCATTACATTGAACATTAGACTTTAACATATGAATTTTAGGGGGAACACAAATATTTGATGATGGCATTAATAAACAGTAAATATCACTACAGGGCACCGGTATTTAAAGTTCTAAAGGGTATCTAATGGGTGAGTGTTAGATCACTTTATATTATTTTTATAGATATGTGCCTGTGCATTTCCATGATTATTTCAGGATCAATTATTACAAGTGAAATTGCTAGGTCTAAGTAGGCACATATTCATAAGGAGCTGGAGCAAACTTTTTACCCAGAAAAAGGTGAATTTATTTATAATTTTACCAACAATGTATAAAAAGCCAATTTCTTCACACCTTTGCTAAACTTAGGTATTACAAGTAAATACAATCTTCACCAATTTGTTAGGTGAAAGATGTTATTTCCTTATTTTCTAACTGTACACTTCATTAATAGTGAAATCACATGCTTTTATAGATTTCTTATAATAATTTTTGCCATTTTTAAACTGAAATTTTTGTTTTTTTGTCTTCGTATTGATTTCTAAGAATTTTTGTATATTAAGAATATTAAACATTTACTTGGCATTTATGTTCAAAATATTTTTTCAGTTTTTGATATAGCTTTAGTTATAAAAACTATGTTTTAAATATATGTATAATAAATATATCCATATTTTCCTTAATTTTTTTTTGCCTGGATGAGTTGATAGCATCCTAGAAAACTTGTATCTATGCTAAATTTATGTAAATGTTCCCCTATAATGATAAACATCTTCTTTTATTACTTTAATATACATTCTTAGCCAATCTGCAGTGTGATTGGGAATATGGTTTGAGGATAGCAATTCAATTTTTCACCCAAATAATAGGTTGATTTTCCCAATTCCATTTATCAGATGAATTGTTTATTCTCCACTAATTTGAAGCATCATTTTTATCCCGTACTGAATTCTTATGTGTGTTAGCACTTGTTCTGTTTGGAGACACAGACACCTTTTCCTGTTTGATTTAATTCTATGCCTCTACAGTGTTTTGATCATTGAAGATTTTAAAAACATTTTATACAATATATTCAGTTCTTAATTTGACTTTTTTATTTGGTTCATGATAACATTGTTTTTGAGCAATGTAATTTATTAAAATAGCTCTATTTGTCAAAACTACTTAATCTGAACACTTATTTCTGGGAGATAGCTATAAATTGTTTGGAATTGGTATTATATTCCCATTTCAAACATTTATTTATGGCATTTGTATTCATCTCCATAACTATATCAGGAATAGCTATTTAGTTTTAATTATGTTTAAGTAGTTTCAAGGCACTATCTTGCCCCAATAGATATCATATTCTGCATTCTAGAGGTAAAAGACTCTAGATTTTGATTCTTTTCTTAGCAAACTCACATTAGACTTAGACGAATGTTTTATTTTGCAGAGGATCCATAAGTAATTTTCTTAATTAGGTCCTGCACAGACATACACATAAACATAAATGCACAGTTGTATGTATATCTAAAGCTCTTGTCTATTGCTAGTACACAAATTCATATCTTAGCTGGGTATAGATTTTGGAGTGATATAAAAGTTTTCCCTTAATATCTGTACATGTCACTTTTTAGTATAATTCTTAATTTTGGTTCATTACTCCAATGGCTCTGGTATACCATTTATCTTATCGTGGAGGAGCATGTTTTGGTGTCTTATTTATTGCCTATCTTAGATTATTATTTTGTTACACCCCTGTAAAATGACTATTTTGATACATATGCAATTATTAATTAGATCATTATTTTTGACATTTTCTGTCCCTGAATATACATCTGAGACTTTCCAAATTATTTTTGAGCATATTTTTCTGTTTGTATACCTGTTCTTTGTCTTTGTAATGCAAAACCTACAACAGAGTTTAGATAATTGGCATCTTTTCATTAAAATTTCCAGCAGCACTTAGAGTGCCTGCACTACCACACACTCAGTGTGCTTGCACCTCAGTTTCAAAAGATATTCTACAATTACATATATAGATACTTTTTTCTTGTTTTAATTTTTTTCCTTGGCATTTTCATTTTTGATTCATTGCATTCGGATTATCTTTGCAGATTTGCGCACCTTATCACTGATTTGATTTTTTTGTGCTTTTCATTTCCTCCATACTGATTTTGGTGCAGATTTTAATTCTTTTTTGGAACTGCTAATTTCCCCACATGATTCCCTTATTTCATGCAACTCAAGGCTTATCCCTGGATCTTCTCTCTCCGTACCTTTGAGATGTGCTCAGTTTTATTTCAGTTGATGTGATATCATTTCACTTGTTTCTCTTATTTAATAGAGTGCATGCTTTCAGGAAATTTCTGATAACATGTAGTGATGGTTCCTTATGCCTGTAAGTCTTCTGCTCTGTGAGTGTATCTTTTCTTCTTTCCTGTGTAGAATCCATTGAAGTTTTCTATTATTATTATTAGTTTATATTTACCCATTTTTTTCTTTTGAGATTGAATCTTGCTCTGTTACCCACGTTGGAGTGCAGCGGTGCAATCTTGGCTCATTGCAGCCTCGGCCTCCTGGGTTCAAGTGATTCTCCTGCCTCAGCCCCCTGAGTAGCTAGGATTATAGGTGCACATCACTGCGTTCAGCCAATTTTTGTATTTTCAGTAGAGACGGGGTTTCACCATGTTGGCCAGGCTGCTCTCAAATTCGTGACGTCAGGTGATTTGCCTGCCTTGAGCTTTCAAAGTCCTGGGATTGCAGGCATGAGCCACTGTGCCCAGCCTTATATTTACCCATTCTTGAATGAAAGAGATTGATTCAAGCCCAATGTTTGTCATTAAACCATTTAGTTAATTGTGATTAACGGTCTCTGGTTAGATCTTAAGCTGGTATTTGGATGATGTGCAAAAGTATTAGCCTGATTTTCGATTGTAGTAATTCAGGTAGCTTCAACTCTGCTGAATTATAATCTCCTACTGTTCATACCATGCTTAAGGAGGATAAGTTTTTTCCTGAATAACTTGAGGCATTTTATATTTCTTCCTGTGTTAGAAACAGTGCATATAGACAATAATAGATACTGGGGACCACTAGAGGAAGGAGGAAGAGGAGTGGGAAAAGGGTTGAAAAACTAATTATCGGGTACTATGCATCATTACCTGGGTTACAGGATCAATGGTACCCCAAACCTTAGCGTCATGAAATGTACCCATGTAACAAGCCTGCACATGTACTCCTTAAATATAAAATAAAAGTTGGAATTTTAAAAAGAAAAAATTATAAATACTACACCTCAGTGCCTTGAGCTGCTCTAAAAGTTCTTATTGTCTCTGTTCCTCTTAGTGCTGGCCTTACATTCCCCTGTACCACTTAAATCTGACAATTGTTATATGTTGCTGAAATTGTTGTTCATGAATAGAACAAAAGCAGGCAGGTCTGATGTGAAAGGGAGATGAACAGATTCTCTTGGGTGCTAGTGAGGACGTTTGATGTGTACATGGATTAATATTCAAAATTATTATTCTGCCATGCTATTTGGTATTACTATTGCAATTTTGCACCTCTTTCTGTGGTGTCAGAGTGGGGACAGTGTTCTCAGAAGAGAGAACATGTGTATAGGCCAATGGATGGGAGGACCATTGTGGGCCCAGGGGCTGCTAGAAGATTGAATGGGCTGTGTATAGATGGGTGTATGTAGAAGGATGGGAGGAGATGAGGCTGAGGAGAAGGTCAGGAGATTTGTCTCTATATATACCTGACGGTGGAGTTTAACTTTATCCTGATGAAGGTATTGAAATGTTTAAAGCAGGTGTGTGACGTGATGGGAAGAAAGATCTCTTTGACAAGAATATTATTGGATAGGGAGAGGCTCCAGGTGAGGAGACCACATAGGAAGTCATTGCAATCTTCTAGGCAAGAAAAAGATAACATCTTGACCTAATAAATCCACATCTGTAATGTGGAAGTGCATACGGAGTCCAGAAATACTTAGGAGGAAAAATGAAAAAGGCTATGAGATTGGAATAGAGGGCAAGGGAAAGGGAAAAATTTAGGATGATTCTTACACATTTGGTTAAAGATACAGGATCAATGAGTGTGATAAACTGGTTTGTCTGGGCTGGGGTATGGAGTGATAATTATGAGTTCAATTCTGGAATTTCATTAGGAATTTCATGTAGATGATTTTCAATGTAGGCAATGATAATTTTAACTTTACTGGAACAAAAATGTTTCCAAGGACAAAATAAGCTACATTTGTAGTGAGCATGCACTGTCGATTTATACTATTTGGGGTATGATATGCTGTTGTTAAGTGCAATGAAGGGGGAAAATTAACTACCGAGATCAGTATTTAAATCAGGGTTGAGTTGGCAGCACACTGGAGTGAGAAAAGCTTAGCTTTGGAAGACAGGAAATTAATATCTTTGAACGGATTTTACTCATTAACAGCAGGATTGGGGCAAGATACTTAGTCATTTAGTTCCTAGGTTCCCTATTCGTAAAAGATAGATAATATCATCTCTCAATTATTTCACAGGATCTTAAGATGTGAACTAGGTAGCTGATGTAAAATTGCTTCCATATGCTGCTTTTATATCTGAAATGATGAGAAACAAAATATTAGATATTTGTAGGCAACTGCAAATTTGGGGCAAAAATTTTCTGATATACTACTCTATGATATAAATAAGACTAGCCTTTTATGCATTTAACATCACCCTTGAGTAAAAAGTATGTTTAATTCAATTTTTTTCATATAATAGTTTGGCTTCTAGAACATTGCAAATGTAAATTCTGACACATTACAAATAAAATAAAGCTAAATGGCAGTACTTAGTGCCAGAGAGGATATTTTTTGCAATCAATTTTTTAATTAGCATTTTCCTTTATTAAAAATACAAGAGAGAGAAAAGAAAATAGTCTTGCATTCAATATTAATGTAATTTTCAACTCCTGGCTATGATTTCATCATAAATATCACAGCCAAACTTCTTACAGAACTGAATACAGAGCAATTTCATTTTCTTTCAAACAAGTTCACATAATTAAGAAAGTGTTTTTCAAATGAAATAGAATTATCTGGTTTACTCTGCTGTATTTACATATGTCTTTCATGAAGAGCTATTTGGCAGTAAATCTAGCCTGTTCTTTAAATAAGCATACCAAAATACTTCTTCAGAGTCTAAAGTTTTGCTAAGAGGAAAAAAAAATCCACACCAATTTTGCCTCTGAAAAGATATTATCACTGCTCTTTTTGTTGGTCTAGAGACAAAATATTGGAGAAAATGGAATTTTACCAAAAAACAAGCTGTGAATTCTTTTCTACAGAATCTTACCCTAAAGCTTTTTGTGACCCAATAAAAATTAATGGATTAGGTAAAAAAAAAAAAAAAAAAAAAAAACTAACCCTACCTATTTGTCTCAAAGGATTTTGGAATCAAGAAACTGGTAATTATTTACCCAGTGGCAATCCTAGGTAATTCCCTTCAGGCAAAAATACAAATAAAAGACTTAAACATTATAAATCGTCCTTGTCACATGAAGCCCTACACATTCAAAACTCAAAACAAGTCAGCCTCAAATCTGATTGGTAGATATTATTAGCAAGTGTCCATTCAGCACCTTAGTTTAGGTGGATTTCATTACCACGTTTAAATTTTGGGGTGTGTTAATATCTTACAGAGATTCTATTTTAACTTTGTGGTACAAAAAAAATGGAAACTATTTTAACAGTTGAATGATTTTGAGAATAACTTTTTAGCTTGTGTCTGGGTATCAGTTACATTCCTAAGGGTTCTGGGGAATTAGTCTAGTGGTTCAGAGCCAGTGTCTGGAGTCAGGCTGCCTGGGTTTGAATCCTGGACTGGCTGCTTAAGTAACCTGTGACCTGAAACATATTACCTTCCTTCTGTGTGCCTCGATTTTTCTAATTAAAAAACAGGGGGAAATAGTCATACTTATTTCATGGTTGTTGAGAGGATTATATGAGTAAATATATAAAGCGTTGAGAAACAGTTCCTGGTATATAGCAAGTATTCAGTACTTATAAGTTATTATTGTTATCAACTCAGACAGAATTGTTATTAAAGTATTAAGCCAATAAACAATGAAAAGACATGATTAGGTGCTCTTTGGCTGGTGCCCTTGACATTGCAGGAATTTGGGGAAGGGATGCACGATGGATGGGGCTCTACCCAATGACCGACCCCAAATGAACAGGAGCATCCCCTCCTGATGCTTAGGGTTGATCTTGGAAAACCAAGAGGAGGAGGAGGAAATGGAGGAGGAGAAGGGTGGTACCACTATGTCCTCATATGCTGGTAACCTAAACAGAAACTTCAGTTTTTTTCTTATTGGGTTCTCATTTCCAAGTGAAGTCCTCCTCCCCCATCCCTGCCCCTGAAAACTTGTAAAACCCACATGCCTCACTGGAGAAAAACATGTGCCAAGTTGGAAATTTTAAAATTCAAACTCTAATTTTTTGCATACACATAAATTCTGGCAAATTTTGATGCTGGTAAAAAAACCCGCTTTTGCTTGTTGGAATGTTATTATCACTCCAAACGATTGAACAGATTTCTTCAGCCTTTCTATATATGATTTATTTTTGAGAAGACAATAAGCATGAAGAATTTCCTCCTCAAGGTCATGCTGGCAGATGCTTAGAAAGTACTGAGTTTGTGCACGTGAGGAAAAGAAAAAGTTTCCTCTCATCCGTAACTTGCTATTTCATGTACTCCTTTCAAAACTCCCAGTGAGACAACTTAGCCTTGACAAAATGAAGAATGAGTTTCCACAAGAACCCATGGTCTGCACATAACCCTTTATGATGGGTAGTTTTGTGTGTCAAATACAGCTGGGTAATAGTACTTAAACAATAATCTAGCTGTTGCTGTGAAGGTGCTTTGTAGATGTGGCTAAATCTGCCATCCATTGATCTGAAGTAAAGGAGACTACCCTCAATCATATAGGTCCCACCTACCGAGTTGAAGGACCCTAAGAGCAGAACGGAGGGTTCCCTGAAGAATTCCAGCTGTGGCCTGCAGTATCAGCTCCCATCTGGGACTTGCCAGCCTGCTGCCCTGCCCTACAAATGTCAGACATTGCCCAGCCAGACCCCACAATCACATGAGAAAATTCCTTGCAGTAAATCTCTTAAGATACATAGCCCACTCATTCTGTTTCCCTGGTGGAACCCTGACTGATACACCCATCATTCCAACGATGTTATAAAATGCAAAGTGCAAATTGTTAGGCTGAGACTCTTTCTTTAAATGCAGCAGTGCTGGCTGGGCATGGTGGCTCACACCTGTAATTCCAGCTCTTTGTGAGGCTGAGGCAGGTGGATCACAAGGTCAGGAGTTCGAGACCAGCCTGGCCGATATGGTGAAACCCCATCTCTACTAAAAATACAAAAATTAACTGGGCATGGTGGCATATGCCTGTAGTCCCAGCTACTCAGGAGGCTGAGGCAGAAGAATCGCTTGAACCCGGGAGGCAAAGATTGCAGGGAGCCGAGATTGCACTACTGCACTCCAGCCTGGGTGACAGAGCAGGACTCCATCTCAAAAAAAAAAAAAAAAAAAAAAAAAAAAATGCAGCAGTACTCTTTTCAGAAGAATTTGAACATCAAACATAATTGTTTTTTAACTTTTTATTGAAGTATTACACACACACACACACACACACGAGTCACACATAGCAAATTGAACACACCTGTGTAACCAACACCCAGGTCAGGAAACACATAATCTTCGTATCAGAAGTTACCTTAGCATTCCTTCTCATCATCGACCCCGCCTCTGCCAAGGGCAGCCCATTTCCTGACTTCTATTTAGTTTTCAGGTGTAGGATTTTAAGTACGGTTAAGTAAATATGATTTAAGGGTAGGTGTGATTATCTTAAGACCTTGGGAGAAGTCTTGAAGCAAAAAGACAATCTCAGTATTCAGAGGTTGCTATTTGTTAGGGCGCATTAGAATTTGGACTAAATAATGAGTCTTTCTGACTATTTTACATCTTACCCACTAAGCAACTTTTTTTGTAGTGTATATTATAGGTTCTACTCCAATTAATTGTTAAAGAAAGCTAAATCTATAGAGCAGAGGATTTAGTAGGCAGATATCTGCCCCACATTATTTAATACTTAATTCCAATAAAATTAATTCCATAAAATGAAAGTTTATGCTCTATTTCAAACCTCAAGCCACTGGGATTGTCATGGCTTTATTGAATATTCCGGCTTTTCCATAGAGGCACATAGATCAGGTTTCTTTGAAGAAAAGGGACTTTCTATGATATGCCTTGTAAGAAAATTTCCCTGTTGTTGACATTTGCAAGATCTATTGCTGGGAGCACTTTATTGACTTGGTGACACTCCCCTAGGCTTCTCCAGCTGTTTCCCAGTATCACATATGCAACCAAGCCACAATTCCTCACTGGAGAATAAACTCACAGTAATTTCCAGCTTCATGTATGTTATGTAATTGAATAAGTATCAGAAGATTATTGGTGTAACTAGTACCACCTCACAACTTGTACTACACTCTACCTCAGTGGTGGGAAATGGACTCCCATACCCAGAATGGTTCGTGGAAAGACAGACCTGTAGGAAACAGAGCCTGGAAAGGACTCCACAGTTACAGTGTATACTCTCATATCTACTCTCTCCTCTGGCCAGAAACCTCCCAGGCACCTGTTGTAGTATCCGCTCTCTTAGTCAGTCTGAACACTCAATCCTATTTCTCCCTTGGAGGACATTACTTAGATGTAAATATATACCTTTCCCTGAAGCCCTGAGGTTATAAAAAATGCTATGGCATTTGATTTATTGTTGTGAAAAAAGAAGAAAGGGACCAGTAGAATGGAATGTTAAATACACTGTTAAATACCTCGGCCATTCCAGCTCTCAGTGTGTTGATGAGAACAAAATCAGGTTAACCTGACTGTTGACAATTTTTATCTTGATAAAATATATGCATTTATATCATAGTTACATAGATACATGTCTTATCTTCTCTAATAAACCAAAGACTTCTTAAGGGAAATATATCTGACCGATAAATATTTGTGTTGTCTCCATAGTGCCTACGACAGGTGCTCAATTGGTATTTGTTACATGAATTAAAGCCAATAATCATCATTTAGTTTTTAGCGTAGAACCATTAAGATCAGAGCAAATTATCTATGTTTGAGGATAAACACTGTTTGTCCTCCAAATGAAATTTGGAGTTCCTAATAATTCCCTGATCTTTTAAAGCAAGAATAAGAACAAATCTAAATGAAGACTTGATATGGCAATGCCTGGGATGCTGCACATTAGTGTGGTTATTTCATCTTGTGAAACAGAAGATCAACAGAAATATTCAAGGGGACAGAATGGTTTCCTTATAGGAAAAGAGAAGGGAGATGATGAAAGAACTCTTACATGAATGTGAGTAAATTCTATAAAATTCTTAATCTCATTTCTCCCTTCAGTTATCAACCTTTATAATAAAACTCCCTGAAAAGCTTTTCCATTCTACTTGGATTTAATTTCTCTTATCTGTTCTCTCTCAAAACCTACTTAGTCTACCTTTTGCCTGCACCAGATCTGATCTACCACTGACCTCTGGGGTCACACATCTCAGCCTCGTGTGACTTGATTTACCATTTGACAGAATTGATCACTGCCTTGTTCTTTAAGTTCTTAGCCTGGCTTCTTGGACACATTCTTCAGAATCCTCCTCTGGCTGTTCCTTCTCAGGGGTTTTTGTAATTCTTCCTCATAATCATTCCTCAGACACCTTAGCAATGGAGTGCGCAGCGGTCAGTCCTTGTCTCTTCTCTTCTCTGTCTTTATTGACCTTCTTAACCATCTTTTTCATCTCATGGCATTAGTTATGTTGATGACTCTCAGATGTATCATTGCAGGTTTAGTCTTTCCAGACTCCTAGTTCCAGCTGCCTATTGAACATCTTTAAATGGATATCTAATAGGTATATAAAAAATGTGTCCAACTATGCACGGTGGCTCCACACCTGTAACCCCAACACTTTGGGAGGCTGAGGTGAGAGAATTGCTTCAACCCATGAGTTCAAGATCGGCCTGGGCAGCAAAGTGAGACCCTGTCTCTACAAAAAAGTCAAAAAGTTAGCCAGGTGTGGTGGCATGCACCAGTAGTTCCAGCTACCCAGGAGGCTGAAGTGGGAGGAGGTTGAGGCTGCAGTGGTCAGCCTCGTGACAGAGTGAGACCTTGTCTCAAAAAAAAAAAAAGAAAAAGTGTCAAGAATGACCTTAATTTTTTTCCTAAACTTCTATTGATCTTTCACTCCAAATTTGTTTCTCATGCATTCTTCCTTATCTCCTTATCTCAGACTCCAGCCAAATCTCACCTTTAACTCCTCTCTCTCTCACATCATACACCAAATCTATCAGCAAACCCTAGTGGCTCTACCTTAAAAATATTTCCAGAACTTAACCACGTCGCGTCAGTTCCCTGCTACTGTGATCTCTCACTCAGATTGTTATGACTGTCTCCTAACAATAGGGCCGCTGATTCATCTTTGCTTTCCTATAGCAAAGCAATACAGCAGCCAGAGTGATCCTGCTAAAAAGTAAAATGGATAATGTTACTTCTCTGCTCAGAACCCTCCATTCCCTTCCAAAAACATGGAGCAAAAATCCAAAGTCCCTAGAGTGGCCTGCAAGGGGCAAGATGATCTGCCAACCTCATTTCTCATCACTCTTTCTTCTCCCTGTTGCCATACTCGTCAGCTTGCTGTGTGCTCCGGTTTCTGCATTTGCTGTCCGCTCTCCCCGGATACATTCCCCCCAGGTATCATTCTTTCACTTCCATCAAATGAGCTCCTCAGAGAGACTTTCCATATCAATCATATCTGAAATCGTCACCACCTCCCCACTCCTTACCTCAACTTCCTGCTTCTCCAAAGCACTTATGAACACCTGACCTACTATATCATGTGTCCATTTCAAACAAAGAATGAAAGTTCCAAGAAGTCAGAGAATACTCTTTTTTTTT
>NC_045436.1:41106028-41150293 GCF_002776525.5 Piliocolobus tephrosceles | reverse complement strand
AAAGAGTATCAGCGATTGAGGATCAAATGAATGAAATGAAGCGAGAAGAGAAACCAAAAGAAAAAAGAAGAAAAAGAAATGAACAAAGCCTGCAAGAAGTATGGGATTATGTAAAAAGACCAAATCTACGTCTGACTGGGGTGCCTGAAAGTGAGGGGGAAAATGGAACCAAGTTGGAAAACACTCTTCAGGATATCATCCAGGAGAACTTCCCCAACCTAGTAGGGCAGGCCAACATTCAAATTCAGGAAATACAGAGAATGCCACAAAGATACTCCTCGAGAAGAGCAACTCCAAGACACATAATTGTCAGATTCACTAAAGTTGAAATGAAGGAAAAAATCTTAAGGGCAGCCAGAGAGAAAGGTCGGGTTACCCACAAATGGAAGCCCATCAGACTAACAGCAGATCTCTTGGCAGAAACTCTACAAGCCAGAATAAAGTGGGGGCCAATATTCAATATTCTTAAAGAAAAGAATTATAAACCCAGAATTTCATATCCAGCCAAACTAAGTTTCATAAGTGAAGGAGAAATAAAATCCTTTACAGATAAGCAAATGCTTAGAGATTTTGTCATCACCAGGCCTGCCTTACGAGAGACCCTGAAGGAAGCCCTAAACATGGAAAGGAACAACCGGTACCAGCCATTGCAAAAACATGCCAAAATGTAAAGACCATTGAGGCTAGAAAGAAACTGCATCAACTAACGAGCAAAATAACCAGTTAATATCATAATGGCAGGATCAAGTTCACACATAACAATATTAACCTTAAATGTAAATGGACTAAATGGTCCAATTAAAAGACACAGACTGGCAAACTGGATAAAGAGTCAAGACCCATCAGTCTGCTGTATTCAGGAGACCCATCTCACATGCAGAGACACACATAGGCTCAAAATAAAGTGATAGAGGAAGATCTACCCAGCAAATGGAGAACAAAAAAAGCAGGGGTTGCAATCCTAGTCTCTGATAAAACAGACTTCAAACCATCAAAGATCAAAAGAGACAAAGAAGGCCATTACATAATGATAAAGAGATCAATTCAACAGGAATTCAACAGGAAGTGCTAACTATTCTAAATGTATATGCACCCAATACAGGAGCACTCAGATTCATAAAGCAAGTCCTTAGAGACTTACAAAGAGACTTAGACTCCCATACAATAATAATGGGAGACTTCAACACTCCACTGTCAACATTAGACAGATCAACGAGACAGAAAGTTAACAGGGATATCCAGGAATTGAACTCATCTCAGCAGCAATCATACCTAATAGACATCTACAGAACTCTGCAGAATATACATTCTTCTCAGCACCACATCACACTTATTCCAAAACTGACCGCATAATTGGAAGTAAAGCACTCCTCAACAAATGTAAAAGAACAGAAATTATAACAAACTGTCTCTCAGACCACAGTGCAATCAAACTGGAATTCAGGATGAAGAAACTCAATCAAAACTGCTCAACTACATGGAAACTGAATAACCTGCTCCTGAATGACCACTGGATACATAACAAAATGAAGGCAGAAATAAAGATGTTCTTTGAAACCAATGAGAACAAAGGTACAACATACCACAACTCTGGGACACATTTAAAGCAGTGTGTAGAGGGAAATTTATAACACTAAATGCCCACAAGAGAAAGCTGGAAAGATCTAAAATTGACACTCTAGCATCACAATTAAAAGAACTAGAGAAGCAAGAGCAAACACATTCAAAAGCTAGCAGAAGGCAAGAAATGACTAAGATCAGAGCAGAACTGAAGGAGATAGAGACACAAAAACCCCTCCAAAAAAATCAATGCATCCAGGAGTTGGTTTTTTGAAAAGCTCAACAACATTGATAGACCACTAGCAAGACTAATAACGAAGAAAAGAGAGAAGAATCAAATGGACGCAATAAGAAATGATAAAGGGGATATCACCACCGACCCCACAGAAATACAAACTACCATCAGAGAATACTATAAACACCTCTACGCAAATCAACTAGAAAATCTAGAAGAAATGGATAATTTCCTGGACACTTAGACTCTCCCGAGACTAAACCAGGAAGAAGTTGAATCCCTGAATAGACCAATAGCAGGGTCTGAAATTGAGGCAATAATAAATAGCCTACCAACCAAAAAAAGTCCAGGACCAGATGGATTCACAGCTGAATTCTACCAGAGGTACAAGGAGGAGCTGGTACCATTCCTTCTGAAACTATTCCAATCAGTAGAAAAAGAGGAAATCTTCCCTAACTCATTTTATGAGGCCAACATCATCCTGATACCAAAGCCTGGCAGAGACACAACAATAAAAGAGAATTTTACACTAATATCCCTGATGAACATCGATGCAAGAATCCTCAATAAAATGCTGGCAAACCGGATCCAGCAGCACATCAAGAAGCTTATCCACCATGATCAAGTGGGCTTCATCCCTGGGATGTAAGACTGGTTCAACATATAGAAATCAATAAACGTAGTCCAGCATATAAATGGAACCAAAGACAAAAACCACATGATTATCTCAATAGATGCAGAAAAGACCTTTGACAAAATTCAACAGCCCTTCATGCTAAAAACGCTCAATAAATTCGATATTGACGGAATGTGTCTCAAAATCATAAGAGCTATTTATGATGAACCCACAGCCAATATCATACTGAGTGGGCAAAAACTGAAAAAATTCCCTTTGAAAACTGGCAGAAGACAGGGATGCCCTCTCTCACTACTCCTATTCAACATAGTGTTGGAAGTTCTGGCTAGGGCAATCAGGCAAGAGAAGGAAATAAAGGGTATTAGTTAGGAAAAGAAGAAGTCAAATTGTCCCTGTTTGCAGATGGCATGATTGTATATTTAGAAAACCCCATTGTCTCAGCCCAAAATCTCCTTAAGCTGATAAGCAACTTCAGCAAAGTCTCAGGATACAAAATTAATGTGCAAAAATCACAAGCATTGTTATACACCAGTAACAGACAAACAGAGAGCCAAATCCTGAATGAACTTCCATTCACAATTGCTTCAAAGAGAATAAAATACCTAGGAATCCAATTTACAAGGGATGTAAAGGACCTCTTCAAGGAGAACTACAAACCACTGCTCAGTGAAATAAAAGAGGACACAAACAAATGGAAGAACATACCATGCTCATGGATAGGAAGAATCAATATTGTGAAAATGGCCATACTGCCCAAGGTAATTTATAGATTCAATGCCATCCCCATCAAGCCACCAATGAGTTTCTTCACAGAATTGGAAAACACTGCTTTAAAGTTCATATGGAACCAAAAAAGAGCCCGCATTGCCAAGACAATCCTAAGTCAAAAGGACAAAGCTGGAGGCGTCACGCTACCTGACTTCAAACTATACTACAAGGCTACAGTAACCAAAACAGCATGGTACTGGTACCAAAACAGAGATATAGACCAATGGAACAGAACAGAGTCCTCAGAAATAATACCACACATCTACAGCCATCTGATCTTTGACAAACCTGACAAAAACCAGAAATGGGGAAAGGATTCCCTATTTAATAAATGGTGCTGGGAAAATTGGCTAGCCATAAGTAGAAAGCTGAAACTGGATCCTTTCCTTACTCCTTATACGAAAATTAATTCAACATGGATTAGAGTCTGAAATGTTAGACCTAATACCGTAAAATCCCTAGAAGAAAACTTAGGTAATACCATTCAGGACATAGGCATGGGCAAGGACTTCATGTCTAAAACACCAAAAGCAATGGCAACAAAAGCCAAAATTGACAAATGGGATCTACTTAAACTAAAGAGCTTCTGCACAGCAAAAGAAACTACCATCAGAGTGAACAGGCAACCTACAGAATGGGAGAAAATTTTTGCAATCTACTTATCTGACAAAGGGCTAATATCCAGAATCTACAAAGAACTCAAATAAATTTACAAGAAAAAAACAAACAACCCCATCAAAAAGTGGGCAAAGGATATGAACAAACATTTCTCAAAAGAAGACATGCGTACAGCCAACAGACACATGAAAAAATGCTCATCATCACTGGCCATCAGAGAAATGCAAATCAAAACCACAATGAGATACCGTCTCACACCAGTTAGAATGGCAATCATTAAGAAATCAGGAAACAATAGGTGCTGGAGAGGATGTGGAGAAATAGGAACACTTTTACACTGTTGGTGGGATTGTAAACTAGTTCAACCATTATGGAAAACAGTATAGCGATTTCTCAAGGATCTAGAACTGGAAGTACCATATGACCCAGCCATCCCATTACTGGGTATATACCCAGAGGATTATAAATCATGCTGCTATAAAGACACATGCACACATATGTTTATTGCGGCACTATTCACAATAGCAAAGACTTGGAATGAACCCAAATGTCCATCAGTGACAGACTGGATTAAGAAAATGTGGCACATATACACCATGGAATACTATGCAGCCATAAAAAAGGATGAGTTTGTGTCCTTTGTAGGGACATGGATGCAGCTAGAAACCCTCATTCTCAGCAAACTGTCACAAGAACAGAAAACCAAACACCGCATGTTCTCACTCATAGGTGAGAACTGAACAATGAGATCACTTGGACACAGGAAGGGAAACATCACACACCAGGGCCTATTATGGTGGGGGACGCAGGGAGGGATTGCATTGGGAGTTATACCTGATGTAAATGACGAGGTGATGGGTGCTGATGAGTTGAGGGGTGCAGCACATCAACATGGCACAAGTATACATATGTAACAAACCTGCACGTTATGCACATGTACCCTAGAACTTAAAATATAATAATAATAATAATATTAATAAAAAAGAAAGTTGTGCTCTGTTGGTGGGACCCGAAGTTTATGGGCATGAGAATAGCTTATTCGTTTTAAACACACAGCATGCTGTGGGCACCTGTAAAATTTTCAGAGGAAATACAGTGAAATTTTTGGGTGCTTTGTTTAAATAGATGTTGCCTATTATATTAGCTAGGGTATTTGGTTTTCCTAAAAAGATAAATGCATAGGAAAAAATAATGAAGCTTTTGTGGAAAGCAAGCATTGTTAAAAAAAAAAAAAAAAGGCAATACACAGAATAACGTTTAACAGAGGAAATAAAAATAATAAGATATTGAAAATAAACTTAATAAATACCCTGAGAGAGACAGGGAAGCATAGTAGATGCAGGAAGAAGAGTTATGTGAAAGAAACAAGTGAGAAAGTTTGGTATGAAATATTTCATTTTCTTTCTTTCTTTCTTTCTTTTTTGAGATGGAGTCTCACTCTGTCACCCAGGCTGGAGTGCAGTGGCGTGATCTCTGTTCACTGCAAGCTCCACCTCCTAGGTTCACGCCATTCTCCTGCCTCAGGCTCCCAAGTAGCTGGGACTACAAGTACCCACTACCTCGCCCGGCTAGTTTTTGTGTTTTTAGTAGAGAAGGGGTTTCACTGTGTTAGCCAGGATGGTCTCCATCTCCTGACCTCGTGATACGCCCACCTCAGCCTCCCAGAGTGCTAGGATTACAGGCGTGAGCAACCGTGCCCGGACTGAAATACTTAATTTTCAGTGTAACACAAAAAATGGCTTGAATAACAGAATGGATATTGACAAATAATAAATCTATGTAGAAATTTAAAGCATTAATCAAGAGATAAAAGAAATGAGATAAAGAATGAGAGAAAAGCTAACAGATATGGAAGATAAAATGTTAACATTTGTCAGAAGGAAAAAAGAAAATAAAGGGAATACAATATTTATACAATAATACTGTTGTTTCTCTAGAAACAAAACAAATTATGAGACTTCTGCTAGAAAGGGTATAGAGTGCTAAGTAGAATAGATGAGGGACTCCCTCCAACACACTTACATTATAGTAAACTTTTTATACCATAAAACATAAAGAAAAACTTCTAAAATTTTCCAGAGAAACACAGCAGACCACCTACAAAGAAATAAGAATCTGGCATCAGATTCTCAATAGGAATATGGTATTAGCTTATAGAATATTTTATCATGGTGAAACCCCGTCTCTACTAAAAATACAAAAAACTAGCTGGGCTAGGTGGCCGGCGCCTGTAGTCCCAGCTACTCGGGAGGCTGAGGCAGCAGAATGGCATAAACCGGGGAGGCAGAGCTTGCAGTGAGCCGAGATCGCGCCACTGCACTCCAGCCTGGGCGACAGAGCAAGACTCCGTCTCAAAAAAAAAAAAAAAAAAGAATATTTTATCTTGTTCATGGCTATGTATGATATATTTGTTTATAAGCTTTAGCAGACCTATCTGGGTGGATTGTCATGAGTTTTATGTAATGGGTGCCTGCCAGAAGAGTAAGAGTAGAATGTATAAATATTAAAATAGAAAAAAATTGATTTAGCTAATGGAAAGTAATAACGGAAAAAGAAGTACAATAAAAGTATTATAAAATGAAACATAAAATAAGATGGCACCAATAAGGCCTAATTTAATAGTAATTAAACTAAGTGTATATATGTTAAACTTACTATTCAAAGACAAAGATTCAGATTAATCTGTGAAAACAAACCAAGATCTAGCAATACATTTCCTAAAAATAAGAAAAGAGAGAAAACTTTAAAACAATAAGTTTGAATATGAAAAAAATATAAAGGCAAGTAGCAATAAAAAGAAAGTGAAGTAGCAATTTTAGAAACGACAAATACAATTTAAGAATTAAAATGTAAAAGAAAATAAGAGGGATGTTATATACAAGCAAAATAAGATAAAATGATAATGAAGATATATGTACCTATTAATATTGCCTCAAAATATAGACATCAACAAAATTATAGCAAAAGAAATGGTCACACCAATAATTGTAGCTGGAGAGTTTAACTGAGATCCAGAAGGAAAAAAAAGTATAGAAGATTGAAATAATAGAATCACATTATATGTAAATTCACATATGCACATATAATTTTTTTACCCAACTCTGAATACATTGTTTTTGAGCATATGTAACAAAGTCACAAAAATTGAGAAGATACTAATTTGAAAGTTAAGTTCAATACATGTTCCAGAGAATTATTATAACACATATCATATACTTTGATAAGAATAAATTTTGAAACTGATAACAGAAAGATAGCTAAAATGTTTTATGTGTCTGAAACAATTAACATACCATAAAATAACTCTCAATTTTAAAATCACGTAGAAAATTCTGAAGATATAGATTTGAAAATAATGCATATTAAAATTTGTGGATGTAGCGAATTCATTGCCAAAAGTAATATTTCTGATGTCAGATATATTTATCAAAAAGCAAACAAAAATATGAAAGCCAAGGAACTAAATATTCAACTTGAGCAACTTGAAAATAGCATCAAAATAAATCCAAAGTAAACAAAAAGAGAAGTAATAGAGATAAGGAAGGACATCAATAAATAAAAAACAGCAAAGGCAATTATAACAAGAAAGATACATTAAAAAATAGTTTTTTAAAAAGGCTAATAAAATTTGTGGTGAAAAGCAATCAAGAGACATGGCTGCAAATTTAAAAAGTGGAAAATAACTTGTAGAAACAGAAATGTAAAATTTTAGAAACAGGGTTCAGAACAATTATATGACAATAATTCAGAAAGTCTTGATAAAATGTTAATTTTTGATTTCCATGAACAACTTAAATTTGTTCTTTTCTTTCTTTGTTTCTTTCTTTCACTCATTCTTGGTTTTTTTGTTTTTGTTTTTGTTTTTTGTTTTTTCTTAGTGGAAAGGTTAAATTGGTTGGATCCCAAAGAAGTCTTTTGCTTTGACCTAAGCCCATGGCAATTTGAAAAGCCTGCTTTGGGGAGTGAAGGAGGTCAGCTTTAGAGTTAGTATCCCTAATCTCTCTGGGTTTACAAGAGAAGACAGATGTCTGTAGTATGTTAAAACAGCTCTCAGTAAAATACTGTATCCAGGGGATACTAATCAAGGCTGGTAAATGAATGAGAATGAATTATGTAATTATGGAACAAAACACAAACAAAAGCCCCACTGTCCTTGAGGGCTGAGGACTATCATCAGAGAGGCAAAGTTAACTCAGAGAAACCCAATCACATTTGGTCATCTCATGTTTGGGGGTGCTCTCCAGTGTTTTATTGATTACTAACTAGACTGAGCAGAAGTGGCTGGGTACTTTGAGCCTGAAAGGGGTTTTCTGATTTTGTGGGACTCTTTAAACCATATCAGGATTCATCTTATCCTTGGGTCACATTGTTTATTCATTGTTTCAAACTCCCTAGGTTTGGTAGTCAGAAAGAGTTTTGACTGACATTCTGCTGTAATTAGTAACTTGAATAAAATACTAAGGGATTCAGTCTCCCTCTGTGAAGGTGGAAGAATTTATAATTTTTTGAGTGAGTGCTTTTTTTTTAACTCCCAATTTCTGAAGGGCATATCTTACGTCAGTGTAAAATAGTATCATTTCTGAAAAAGGCTAAATTGTAAACTTCTCAACATATTTAGGAACCATACAAAGAATTCTCAGGAGAGAAAAAGGTCTTTATTCTCTTCAAAAGCACATGTGGGAGTATCCATCCTCCATTTAATAAGGTGTTTGCCCAGATGGCACTATTATTTAGCATTTAGATGATATGCCCAGTCGAATAAACCTCTGACACATTTATAAAGCTAACTACTCAATTAGAAGAAGAATAGGACTATTTCATTTGAATTGAGGTAGCTAGAGATGGTAAAACAAGCTCTAGCAATAGCTGGCTTTCTTAGCCAATTGGTTCTGGCTACAAAATAGCATACCCTTTCCAAGAAAGGGATTCTTTAATTCTTTTAATTCTTACCTGGTTGTTTTCTGGGCTGATTCCAGTCTGGGTACAGCACTTCTAGAGAGCAGTTATAAATAATGCCCTCATTTGGCTTGCTTGGATCTATGACCATTAGAGGAAAACCAGATGACAAATTGGTTCAGGGGTGGGATACTCAGTTATCTCTAACTCGTAAACTGTACCTGATAAACCCTGATTTATTTACAAGGAATGAAGTGGAATAAATTTTCTTGCCATACCTTGAACTTAATCTTCCATAACACATGACTTGGAATTCAAAGCCTAAAGAATTTGTTCATTTTTCTTTAAAAATAGAGTGCCACTCTATTTTGTATAGAGAGCCACTCACTTATTTATTCAATACTCAGAGAACATCAACTATTCATGAAAGACTGGGTTGTCTTTTAATCCTCCTAACAATTTGTGAATTGGGTGCTATCCACATTTGAGAGTGTATGTTTCTATGTGAGTTCTTGCATTGTTTTGTGATGGGGTTGATCTTATTGATATTTTGTTTATTCAGTCTTTATTAGGATTATGATGCCCATGAGGCCAAGAGCTTTAAGAGATGCTGTGCCTTCCGTGGATATCTGAACACTCTCCAAGAACCCAGTATGCACAAGGCATAGAAGTTGCATTGGATTTAGTAGACATGAAAGTTGGCCAAAAAGTTGTGCAGCAGACAACAGTGAATATTATATATACTAGTAATTACATGAGAAAATAAAATAAGTAACTAGAAAATATTTGTTTAAGATGTTTAAAGACTAGTCAGGTGCTGTGGTGTGTGCCTGTAGTCCCATCTACTTGGGAGGCTGAGGTGGGATAATTGCTTGAGCCCAAGAGTTCAAAGCCAGCCTAGGTATTGTAGCAAGAAATCATCTCTAACAAAAAAATAAATGCTAATAAGCTTAACTGTGTGCTCCATTTAAAATTAAATTTATATCAATCAATCAGGTATTTATTGAGTAGCTTCTGTGAGCACTATCCTAGGGATTTTAATATAAATTCCAGTTATAGAAAATATCATTTGATTAGCTAGTTAGATTTCTATCATAGGAAGAGACCCACTGACTGGTCTATCTGACCATATCTTCCTCCGCACTGACCACCTTCAGAGCATTTTCCTCTCTCCATTTGAGTCTTCCCAGCATTAAGCACACCTCTTGGCATAAAAAATAATCAATATACTTTTTTTTTTTTTAAAAAAATTGATGAATGGCCAAATCATAGATCCATCAATCTAAATGTGCATACTTTTCTGCCTGTGGGCAGTACTATTCAGAAGTCATTAAAGGGCTGCCTTTTTTCATACATACACTGGAAAAATAAAACTGTTCACCTAATTGAACTTTAGTGGAGAAAATGAGTTGGATGCTTTAATGCCTTGTATTTAATTCAGAGAAATCCCATTTCTCTGGAAAGAATTCCAAATTCTCAGTAAAGAATACTCCCAGAACTTAAAGTAAAATAAAAAAAGAATATTCGCCTACAAACAACATAAGTTCATGATAAGTGCATCATTTGATTGCCAGGTTGGCAATGATGCCAACCTGGCAATGATGCCACTACCTTTCTTATCTTACTTTTTGAAGTAACTTCACAATGACCAAATGTAGACAGCCTATCACGGATCATTTAAAATAATTTGCTGAAGAAAAAACTTTTATTGGTTTGATGAAGTGAAGTAAGTGCTGAGTGGTCAGATGGAGAAACACTTCTTAAGAAGGGCCATCCTCTCTGTCGTAACCCTTAAAAAAGTCCTCAAGATCATAGATTCGTAAGCACACCTCACATTGAGCGAAAACAATTGAAATGTCATTTTCACTCTCATAATGGTGAGACAAGAAAATGCCTACAATGATGTTGCTGTTTGTATTCTTACTTTTCCTGTTTAGTTAGACCATCGTAATAGCAAGAACGAGAAAGGATACTATTACTAACCACAATACATTTCGACAAAAATGTCTCAAATCTGATAATAATCACAAACTCTTTACTGATGCCTGGGTTGAAGGGGAAGACCTGTCATACAAAGGATGGGTCAGTTGTGAATCTTGTCAACATTGTGCTCCTGACAGACTTTGTTACATGTAAAAAGAAAAAAGCTTCAGAACATTTCAAATGTGTTGGCTGAACAGATATAAACAAAAAGAGATAGCATTCTTGTGGATATCTTATGTATTCAAAAGCCCCTTTCCATTCATGGAAGAAAAAAACAGAGTTCATTATGTATTTATGAAAAACAAAATTACCTATTCATAAAAATCAAAAGCAATATGTTTTGCTTATATCAATGGATAAAATTAATATAACTTTTCCTATAATAGTTCATTTGCTCTGACATAATTTTGAATATCAGAACAAAATGTCAGGGAGAGTTATATATTGGAATAAGATAAAATTCTTCAGGTAAATTATTTTTTTCTATAGAGTCGTAAGAATCAATTATTTAGTATTCATGAAAATGTTAGCACTTCTAATTTATACAGGGGTTTTCAACTTTACTCATTGATTCACCTGCAGGGCATGCCTCTACTGTATACATCAAGGTACATTATTATGGTTGCTGGCACTGCCTATTAATAACTGGATATTGGTGCTGTGCTTTCAGTGACATGTTTAATCTGCTTTTGATTAAACCAAGCCTTCAATTATTCTTGGATAATATTTTCTTGAATCATACTTTTGAATATTAAGAGCAACAATCTTACTCTTCTTTCTCTCATACACTTTTACATTTGTAGTCTTGTAAAAATGACTGGAGATGTATTAAAGCTTCACAGTGGCCAGTCTTCCAGACATCAGAGCTCCCTTTCCAGAACAGGTAGGGATGGGAAAGGCAACTTCCTACTGAGACTGCACTTGGTAGGATTATTCAATTTCTGAACTGGCTGCTGCTACCAAGGCTGTTAATTAGTACGAAGTATGACAGCTTGTGGCATGATTGAACTCTTGTACAACACAAATAATCATTAGTTGCTAATGACTTTAAATCACTGTGAACAAGGCAGAGATTGACCCTGTGACCTCAATGTTCCAAGTGATTCTTAGAAGCTATGTGGTCTCCTATAATGAATGAAGCTGGGTGTCTGGATTGAGAGCTGGAATTGTTTTTTTTTTTTTCAGTCACAGAAATAATTACTTTGAACAAATATATGATATTGAGGTTTTAATTTACTTGATCTAAAAATGAAAATTTTATCAGATATAGTGTGTGTATCAAATTAGTGCCATATGAAAAACCACATAGGACTGGACACAGTGGTTCATGTCTGTAATCCCAACAGTTTGGGAGGCTGAGGTAGGTGGATCACTTGAGCCCAAGAGTTCAAGACCAGCCTGGGCAATGCAGTAAAACCTCGTCTCTACAAAAACAAAAACAAAACTAGCTGGGCATGGTGGCACACACCTGTAGTCCCAGCTACTCTGGAGGCTGAGGTGGTTGGGTAGCATCTGAGCCCAGGGAGATCGAGGCTGCAGTGAGCCATGATCACACCACTGCATTCCAGCTGAGTGACAGAGTGAGACCCTGTCTCAAAACAAACAAACAAACAAAAACCCATAGGAAATGCGTAAAGCACTTTCTACAGATTTTGTTTGTATCTTTGTAAGCTTTAGGAAATGTCACTTACTTTTCTTTCCATAGGGATAGGGATGATTAGTTCTCTCCTATAATCTCAAGATAATAGGCTAGTTAAGATTGACTTGGCTGAAAGCAGAATGAATGTAAAATAAAAAATGACACCCTGAAAACATTTCCAAGGTAAAAAATGATGTTATGATGTAGTTTATAATGTATTTACATATATTTAATATTTTGTGTAACAATTACTGAATTTCCACATATAATTATATCTAGAGATAGACCTATAAAGAATGATCTTAAAACATACACCAGAATTAAATACAACAGATATTTGATTTAATAAATTGAAAGTTTTAAAATATAGCATAAGGATTATAAGAAATAAGAATATAAGAAAATAAAAATATAATAAATCAAGTATTAGAGGCCTCTCAATGGCATTGCCAGATAACTTTATTGTAGCATCAGTGGATGCTTTACTCTTAAATAAACTGGTAGAACATGTGAATTAACATGTGCTCATTGTTTCCTGTCACAGGCTGGGGAGTTAGAGTCCTGGGTTCCATTTTTAAAAATTTGACAAATTCACCTATTGTGCATCCAAAGAGTTACTCACACAGAAGCCCTCAGCAGTGGGTCATTATTCCTGCTCTACTAATGGTGAAACTGGAAACACGTGGTTGTCACTAGCCCTGTCAGTGGCCACTGATGGTATATATAAATGCCAAACATCACACTCACATTTTCTAAAATGGAATTTTACTTTTAAAGCATAATTGCTAGTATACTAAGATTTCCTTATAATTAAAATATACATTATTAAGAGATTATATATGAGATTGGTTTAACAATTATTGTTCACAACCAGATTCACAACCTGGGACAAATAAAATTAAAAGGACTTGAAAATTTGCCTGGCTTCTTTTGGAACTCTCTTAGTGAGACTTAGAAATGAGAAAAGGGAAATTCTTAGGTTTGTTGGAGCTGAATGCAATGACTATGATATTCTTGGATGATGGTTAGGTTTTGATTTTTTTTTTTTTTTTTTTTTTGAGACGGAGTCTTGCTCTGTCACCAGGCTGGAGTGCAGTGGTGCGATCTTGGCTCACTGCAATCTCCGCCTCCCGAGTTCAAGCCATTCTCCTGCCTCAGCCTCCCGAGTAACTGGGACTACAGGCGCATGCCACCACACGCAGCTAATTTTTGTTATTTTAGTAGAGACAGAGTTTCACCTTGTTGGCCAGGATGGTCTTGATCTCTTGACCTAGTGATCCATCTGCCTCGGCCCCCCAAAGTGCTGGGATTATAGGCATAAGCCATCCTGCCTGGCTCTGGTTTCAAATTTTTAAGGTAACATTAAGTGTGTGTTCTCAGCTTGAAATGTTTTATACTAATTGGCTCAACTAAGCTTTAACTTTTCCTTATCAACTGGGTAAATTCTGCTTACAACAAGAAGATGCTTAATATAGTAGTAAAAAATTATATTTATTGGGTTTTTGCCATGTCCCAAGAATTCGGCTAGGTACTTTCACATATATAATCTCATTTTCACAAAAACACAGTGCAAATTGATACAGAAATTAAAAGCCAAATGTAAATGTATCGCAATTCTCATGAAGCATGGGGCTGGTTCTTGGCAAAACTGTAGCTGTTTTTCTTTGGTCTTTCCAGCCTTCCTTTCTTTCTGTATCATTTCCTAAATTGTTGCCCATGAATACCTGCTCTAAGGAAAGAACATAATGTTGGCCATTTGCATCTTATGAATATTTAAGCAATTTCAAAGCCAAAAATCCAAAAAATTTAATACTAATATATAAACAAGAACAATAGCTTATTTTAAGATAGGGTACTTGGTCCTCCCTAATGCACAGCAACCTAGAAGTCTCCAGGATACTAAGACTGAGAATCACAGGTGCTTGAAAAAACTGAAGATTACTACTGGACTTCGGAAAAGAAAACATAATTTCTTCAGCTGTAGGCAAAATTGCAGAATCTAGAAAAGTTCTATGGAGGTAATTTATTATTATTACAAGCTCCAGGACCAAAGAATACTAAAGCAATTATCTAAATTAGTGGCAAATCAAAGTGCAAACACTGTCAGTATTTTTCTATATTCATGGACTTTATGAAGCTCTAAACGTGTGTGTGTGTGTGTGTCTGTGTGTGTGTGTGTGTGTGTGTTCAAATACATGGGGCCTTGCCTTTGCCTATGTCTGCACACCTGTGTCTATGCATTTGTGCCCATGTGTATGATTTTCTAGAAAGAAAAGCCATACAAAAAGCAGAATACCATGATAGCTGTCACTGAGTAATGATACTTTGACAGAACAGAATCAGAAATTGTATTCAGCTGTAGACTTTCTGTGAATAAATCTGTATCAGATTTGTTCACACAAGGGCAACAAAGTGAATGTCCAAATGAAGTTATGGGTGTGGAAGAAAGGGAAGGAAAAAAGAAGGAAAAGTGTCCTAAACTTGTCAGTTTTGAGCCAGGGAAATGTGATAAAATATCCAACTTGTGTAACAGTCATGAGTCTCATGGATAACTAGATGTTCCATAACTGTCATTACATGACCTGGCTTGGACCCTGTTTCTATCTGTGAATTGAGGATTATCTTTAAAGAGAAACATAGGCCTTCTGACTGCTTAGATTCTTCTTCTAGGACCAACGTTATAATCCAGGTCGATTAGAGGAAATTGGCAAAAGCGCCATGGTGAAAACAAAAGCAGGTTTTCATGAAACATTTGCTGTATGTGAAGTAATCGATTGTTGACTTCTTGGGACAGGATGTTCTACCTGATGTGTGCTACGTTCATTACAGAGGCCGCTTGAAGCATCCACCAGGGTTGCAGTCAACAGTTACTAAATCCATTTCCTAGTTAAGTTCTCTAAGGTTCATCATAGTCCTCCTTCCTGAAGTGATCTGATTCTCCTGCAGTGAATGTATGGTGCGACTTGGTAAGCTTCTTTCAGTGTAATAACAGTATACCTTTTTCATGATTGTCTTTTTCTCTAGTGCTGGACATTTTTTCCAGCTGGCTCTCATTTGGCTCTTGAGAAATCCAATCCCATCCTGGCTCTGTGTATATCACCCTACCGCTTTAGTGTTTTATTATCATTTAATATTTATGGATGTGACATCATAATCATTGTGTGCCCATTGCCAACTTCCTTAACCTCATTTTCATAGTCTGTACCCCCAGGGCTTCAGATGTTCCATGAAAAAAAGTGCAGCTTTCTTTCAGAGAGCACTTTGGTGAGATATTGTTAGTGAGTTGCTAATTAGCATGTTTTCTCTGCATCATTTTGGATAGCCTCAGTCTTGCTGTCAGCTTTTCTGCAGCATTTATTATTTTTTGCCTCTCTGAAAAACACACAATCAACTTTCATGTCATGCAATTACACCTGTAAATAAATATTCATCATTTTCCAGTAATTAAGTGTGGCAATTTCATTGCCGATGCGCTATCTGGTAAACTCCCACATTTCCTTGAACATTATTCTAGAATCTAGCCTATGAGAAACATTATCACAGATATTTAAAGTTTTGTGGTAAACCTAATGAGATCTCATGATAATTTTGGTGGTACCTTATTAAAACTCCCTGTAGTATAATTAAACCCACCATCCTGCTTTTAATTGAGGGGATGGAGATCCGAACTGTAATGTCAACAGCTGTGACCACTTTATGAAAATATTAAGACAGTTAGCAAAGCCGAAACAGATACAGATTACTATTATGTAAATTATAAGTTTACACACACACAGACACACACACATCTGCAGCAGATGAGGCTGTATGGAACTGTACATAGGTGAAATTTACAGCCACCCTACCATCAAGCCTAATATATAAATGACCACCTTCACCTTCTTTCCCCTTCTGTTTCCTTTGCTGTATAGGTGTATAGAGAGCCAACTCCCCCTCAGTTTCCCCATCTCTAATTGGCTTACTCCTCTAGCTACTATTTCCTTTGACATCAGAAGTCTTGCCCTGTCCCTACCATAACGCCTAGAACTACTTTTGCCTACATTTGAAGTCACAAGGCTATGAAACATGCTACGGAGGGTTCTGGGGAAGCAGTAGTTCCACCTACTCTTAAGTCCAAACCACTCAGTCATGGAGCCAGCTTCTGAAAGCATCGCTCTTCATTCCTCTTCCATCCTTACCAGACGTCTTGTCACTGAAAACCCCCATCTAACTGCGGCAGAGCCCCTTCTCAGCCTGGCAGGTGCTTCTATCAGTGGAGCCTCCTCTCTGGGGACTCACCTGCTTCCTGTGGTGAGGAAGAGAGATTCCTTCTTTCTTCTCTTCTTTTTATCTTTCTGCTTCTCCTCTCCCCATTCTTCCCTTTAGAGAATGCAAAGCATGAGCTATATACTTGCATGACTTATCCAAACTCATTGTATTACTTAATCTTCATCAGAAGCCAATAAAGTAGGTGGTAATATCCTCCTTTATAGATGATGAAACTGAGGTTCATCTGGTTAAGAGATTTACCCAATATTACAAAGCAAGTGTGCAAAGGGAGGAAAAGAATTGTACGTCAGTCTGATTCCAGGCCTGAACTGAGATTTAAAATGATTATTTCTACTCAGTAAAAGTGCCTATTTTTAAATGGACGCAATATGAAATTACCCTAGCCATATTATGATGACAAACTAATCAGAGTAGTAGACTTGACCTGCCATCAGGATCAGAAGGTGGAATATCATGAAAATTATGTCAATGAAAAAATATGTAAACATGTTTTAAGAATGTTATTATTAGTGTATATTTCAGATAACATTCTTTTGCAGATGAACATTATTATTATTTATTATTGGATTCAATTACTATGACTTTTCAACTGGTAGAATATTAAGTTACAATGTTGGCAGGGTATTTTATTTAAGCACTGACTGCTTAAAGATCTTTCCTTTAGTCTTTCCTTAGTTTTTAGTTTCCTTCTAGTTTAAAGGTCTTTCCTTTAAACTAGTTAAGGGTATGTTGCACTGCTTCTTATTCCTATAATCACCAAAAATAGAGTTCCCTTCCAGAGATTTTGTGTCTTAATGCATTATCCAGACCTTCCTTCCTTCCTTCCTTCCTTCCTTCCTTCCTTCCTTCCTTCCTTCCTTCCTTCCTTCAAACATCTGAGTGTCTAATGCATGCCAGACTCTATGCACAGGGAAAACATGCCCCATAGCAGCTAGGGTTGTGTCTACCTTTGGCTCACTGTGTCTCTAGAGCCTACCAGCATAATGTGCACAGAGTGGCTGCTCATCCGTGATAAAATAAGTAAAATTATAAAAATCTCTGGATATCATTTTTAGTTGTAGATTCACATGTAACTATAAGAAATAATACAAAGAGATCCTGTGTACACTTTACCTAGCTTCTCTGATGGTAACATTTTGTAAAACTATAGTATAATATCACAATCAGGATATTGACATTGATGCAATCAACCGATCTTATTCAGATTTTCTCAGATTTACTTGTACTGTTTGTGTGCTTGTGTGTATTACATTCTATACACTTTTACTGTCTGTGTAATTTTGTGTATCCACCACCACACTCAAGGTACTCACCAGTTCCAGCACCACAGGGATTCCATAACCACACCCACCTTCCTCCTTCCTTCTTATGCCCCATCCCTAACTCCTGGTAACCCTTCATTTCTAAAATGTTGTCACTTCAAAATGTTATATAAATGGAATCATACCACATAGGAACTTTTGTGACTGTATTTCCCCCCCTACACACACACAATGTAATTCTCTGGACATTCATCTAAATTGTTGCAGGTATCAATAATTCATTCCTTTTTATTTCTAAGTAGTATCCCATAGTATGTATGATGAGAGTTTGCTTAACCATTCACTTGTTGGGGACAGCTGGGCTGATTCTAGTTTTTGGTTATTACAAATAAAGTTGCTGTATTAGTCCATTTTCATGCTGCTATGAAGCCATACCTGAGACTGGGTAATTTGTAAAGAAAAGAAGTTTAATTGACTCACAGTTCCACATGGCTAGGGAGGCCTCAGAAAACTTACAATCATGTCAGAAGGAGAAACAGGAATGTGGCACATGGTGGCAAACCAGAGAAGTAGTGTCGAGCCCCTTATAAAACCATCAGATCTTGTGAGTAGTCACTCACCCTCATGCAAGAACAGCATGAGGGTAACTGCCCCCATGATTCAATTACCTCCCACTAGGTCCCTCCCACGACATATGGGGACTGTGGAAACTACAATTCAAGATGAGATTTGGGTGGGGACAGAGCCAAATGATCTCAGTTGCTATAAACATCCCTGTACTGGTTTTGTGTGGACATAAGTTGATGTTTCACTGAGACAAAAACCCAGCAGTGCAATTGTTGGGTTGTAAGGGAGATGTGTGCTTAGGTTTTAAAGACATGAGAAATTGTTTTCCAGGGCAACTGCACCATATTTTGTTCTCACCAGCAATGCATGAGTGATCTGGTTTCTCCAGTTTCTTTATGTCTTTGCCAGCATTTGGTTTATGTCAACTATTTTAGCCATTCTGATCAATATATAGTGATATCACATTGTGGTGTTAATTTGTATTTCCCTAGATGCTAATGAATCTTTGCTATGAAGACTCTTGATTAAAGAATCTAACTCCTTAATTTGAACATCTTTTCTTGCACTTATTTGCCATCTATATCCTTTTCAGTGAAATGCCTGTTCATGTCTTTTGCCCATTTTCTAATTGAATTGCTTGTATTTTTACTGTAGAGTTTTGAGAATGCTTTATATATTTTAGATGCCAGTCCTTTGTTGGATATGTTGTTTGCAAATATTTTCTTTCAGTCTCTCTTTTGCCATTCATCTTCTTCATATGAGTTTTAACAGAGCAAAAGTTTTAAATTTCTGAACATAATTTTAACAATGCCATGAGCGCAGCCAGAGGAAAAACATTGCTGTCTATGGTGTAAAGACCATCATTAAGATGATAGTTAAACTACAAAGTCTGTAGAAACCATAGTCCCCATATCTAATTCGGTATACAGATAATGACACAGATATTAATAGCTGATGACAAAACAAGATGTTTGAGGGCATGTTGTAACAAATAGTCCTCTATGAAGTCATTTATTTATTCAACAAATAATTATCAAGTTACTCCTATGTGTTAGACCCTATTCCTGTGATTCAATGGTGATTTATATCACAAGAATGTGTAACTAAAACTGAGATAAGGACTCAGAAGTCATGCAATATTGTACAATGACAATAGTTAACAAAGAATGCTTGAGTTGAGAGCTGAAGGGTGAGTAAGGGTTAACTCTGTAAGGGGGTAAGGATAGGGATAGGAAGTGAGGGTTGGAGATGGGGAGACATGTACAGAGTGGGGCCATAAGTGCAAAGACCCTGTCATAGGAGGGAGCATGGAGGGTTGAGGAACGGAAAGAAGGGCAACTGTTGGGTGTGTAGAGTAAGGAGAGAGTGACACAAGAGGGGGCTAGATTTTGGTTTTCACTCTGAAAACCATTCAAAGGTTTTGATAAGTTTTACAAGGGGGAAATAAGCAATGTGATCAAACTTGCATTCTGAAAAGCATTGTCCAAATGCTGTATAGAATGTGGAATAGAGGGGACAAAGAGTGGCTGTGGGTTGAGAGTTAAGAGGCTCCTGTTGTCATCTAGGTGAAGGTCAATAGTAGTTTGAAATGAGAGATTTACAATGTGCTCTCTGTAAAGTTTTCAAAGGATTCCTGGTCAACCCTACACAAAGGTAATTGAAGACAAAATTTGAGCTGCATTTGCTTGTAGAGTTGGGTGGAGTGCATTTTGGATGCATGGTGAGAGGACCACTGCAGGAGCAGTTTCTTCTTAGGGAAAGGAAAGGACAACTATTGACATGAATCAGGGACTGAACCCAGAAGCCTTGGTGCTGTGTCTTGCCATTAGGAGCTGAGGTGACATCCTGCTCCCATCAATTTGTGAGACTTCCCTTCAATCATACCAAAACCATTTTGTAGATCTAGGGCTGTTTGTAAATAGCAAGGAGAATGATAGGATTCCAAATGTCTTGAGTGGTTTTCCTAAGAAGTAAGGCCTAAGAAAGGCAGTGTCTTAAAAAAAAAGAAAGAAAGAAAGAAAGAAAAGGTAAGAAAATCTAAAGAAGTAAGAGGATAAAAGGGAAGGAAGGAAATAGAAGCAATGTCTGTGATAAATAGGAATGAAAGAAGGTGCATGTGGCAGGGAGTGCCATCCATTATCAGTTGGCATCTCCTCATTGACAGAGCTCCCCACATGTGTATAGCTCCCTTTCTCCAGCCATGATTGATGACAGAGCTACTGTTTTTATGGTAGAAGACTGTGACTTCTTGGGTTCAAAGAGCCAGATTGAAGTTCTCTATATGGGAGTCTTGGAAACTGAAAAGGTCCATGATGAAAAAACCAATTATGTTACAGAAGCCAGTGGAGGAATCTGGCAGGAGTGGGTATGGATATATCTTTAGCATGAACCAAGGATGAAATTTCACTCTATATTTCATAGTCAGGTTTCCAAGTCTACTTGAGACATTTGGTGTCTATTGTTGTTTATACTGGCAAATCATAGTTTCCTTTGTGGGTATGCTTTAATAATGAACTTGAAGAGAACACGGAAATACCTCTAGAGTTTTGAATGACAAATAGATCTTACAAAACATTTTAAAATAATCTAAGTGTAAAGGATTCAAATGTATATTGACTGAATTACTCAAAAAATCAAGCAATGTAAAAAGAAAAATAATTGTGTAAATATATTGTTATGAAATATTTAAAAATTTCTGATTAATATGTGGAAGGTCCCCAGGCCCAGCTGTGTTTACCTGTCTTAAGTATCAAAGCAAGGAAAAGGACCTCTCTATGATCTAATAAATAAATAAAATTTAATGCATTTTGGATACACAATTGACCCTTAAACAACATGGTGGTTGGAGCACTGATTGCCCAATGCTGTTGAAAATCCATGTATAACTTTTGACTCCCCCAAAAGTTAATGACTAATAGCCTGCTGTTGACAAGAAACCTTAGCAATAACAGAAACAGCCAATTAACACGTATTTTGTATGTCACAGACATTATATATTGTATTCTTACAATAAAGTAAGCTAGAGAAAATAAATGTTAAGAAAATTATAAGGAAGAGAAAATATATTTACTATTCACTAAGTGGAAGTGGATCATCATAAAGGTCTTCATCTTCATTGTCTTGATGTTGAGTAGGCTGAAGAGGAGGAGCAAGAGGAGGAGAGGTTAGTTTTGCTTTCTCAGAGGTGGCAGAGGTGGGGAAGGTGGAAAGGGAGACAGGAGAGGCAGACACACTTATTGTAAATTTATGGAAATACATGGTAATTTCTATCTGACTTTTTTCTTTTTTATTTCTTTAAAAATGTTTCTATATGGTACCAACCCTTCTTTCACCATTTGCTTTAGTTTAAGTGCCGTGTTTTAGTCCATTTTCATGCTGCTGATAAAGACCTACCTGAAACTGGGCCATTTACAAAAGAAAGAGGTTTAATAAACTTACACGTGGCTGGGGAGACCTCACAATGATAATGGAAGGCAAAGAGAAGCAAGTCACATCTTACATGGATGGCAGCAGGCAAAAAGAGCTTCTGCAGGGAAACCCACATTTTTAAAACCATTATATCTCGTGAGACTTATTCACCGTCACAAGAACAGCATGGGAAAGACCCACCCCTATGATTCAGTTATCTCCCCCTGGGTCCTTCCCACAACACGTGGGAATTATGGGAGCTACAAGATGAGATTTGGGTGGGGACACAGAGCCAAACCATATTAGCCTGTACCATAGAAAGATATATGTTGTAACAGAAGTCAAAAGCAGTCTTAAATCATCAGAACCCTTCTTCCAGATTTTCTAATATCAATTCATTTTCTGGCATGGCTTCTTCTGTGTCTCCTTCCTTATTGCTTGGCCATGGTTCAGAAGCATCTATCTCCATCAAGTCATCTTCTGTTAATCCCCCTGGTGTGGTGTCTGTTAGCCTTTGAATTTCTCCAAGATCTGTTTCATGAAACTCTTCACTGACTACCTTTTTGGCTGTATCTACAATCTCTTTCATGATTTCCTTGATTCAGTCTGTGATAAATCCTGAGAAGTCATGCACAACATCTGGACACAGTTTTCTACAGCAGGAAGTTATTGTTTCAGGCTTGATGGCTTTCACAACTTTTTTCTATAACAGTGATGACATCTTCAATGGTGTAATCCTTCCAGATTTTCATCATGTTCCATGTTCCCTCAATTGGGGTTTTCTTCCACAACACTGACAATCCTATCCATAGAGTATATGCATAATGAGCCTTAGAGGTCCTATGATCTCCTGATCTAGAGGCTGAATTAGAGACATTGTAATGGGGCAAGTAGACCATTTTTGACACCTTTCCTGTTGAACTCATGGTGTTCTGGGTGGTCTGGAACTTTGCCCAATATCAACGGAACTTTAAAAGGCAGTGTCTTACTGGCAAGCTTCTTCCTGACCTCAAGGACAAATCATTGATGTAACCAATCCAGAAAGAGTGTTCTCATTGTTCAGGTCTTTTTGTTGAAGAATGAAAAGACCGGAAGCTGGTGTTTATCTTTTCTCTTCAAAGCTAAGCGGTTAGTGGCTTTATAGCTGAGGGAAGTCTTGATCATAAATTCAACTGCATTTGCACAAAACAGTAGAGTACAGTTAGCCTATTCCTTCTTTTGCTAAATTCTGGTGCTCACTTTTCTCCCTTATGAATAATGTCCTTTGTGGCACATGTTTCCAGAATAGGGCACTTTCGTCTGCATTAAAAATCTACTCAGGTATCCTTTCTTCTCAGTGATTTTCTTAATAGTGTCTAGGAACTTGACTGCTGCCTCTTGGTTGGCAGAAGCTGCTTCTCTTGTCTTGACACTTTTTTTTCTCATACTTTAAGTTCTGGGGCACATGTGCAGAGCATGCAATTTTGTTACATAGGTATACACGTGTCATGGTGGTTTGCTGCACCCATCAACTGGTGACCTACATTAGGCATTTCTCCCAGTGCCATCCCTCCCCTAGCCCCCCACCCCGCAACAGGCATGTGATATTCCCCTTCCTGTGTCCATGTGTTCTCATTGTTCAACTCCCACTTATGAGTGAGAACATGCAGTGTTTGGTTTTCTGTTCTTGTGATAGTTTGCTGAGAATGATGGTTTCTAGCTCCATCCATGTCCCTACAAAGGACATTAAATCATCCTTTTTATGGCTGCATAGTATTCCATGGTGTATATGTGCCACATTTTCTTTATCCAATCTACCATTGATGGACATTTGGGTTGGTTCCAAGTCTTTGCTACTGTGAATAGTGCTGCAATAAGCATACAGGTGCATGTGTCTTTATAGTAGAATGATTTATAATCCTTTGGGTATATACCCAGTAATGGGATTGGTGGGTCAAATGGTATTTCTAGTTTTAGACCTTTGAGGAATCGCCATACTGTCTTCCACAGTGGTTGAACTAATTTACACTCCCACCAACTGTGTATAAGCATTCCTATTTCTCCACATCCTCTCTAGCATCTATTGTTTACTGACTTTTTAAAAGAACCCCATTCTAACTGGCATGAGATGGTATCTCATTGTGATTTTGGTTTACATTTCTCTAATGACCAGTGACGATGAGCTTTTTTTCATATGTTTGTTGGCTGCATAAATGTTTTCTTTTGAGAAGTGTCTGTTCAGATCCTTTGCCCACTATTTGATGGAGTTGTTTGTTTTTTTTTCTTGTAAATTTCTTTAAGTTCTTTGTAGATTCTGGATATTAGCCCTTTGTCAGATGAATAGATTGCATCATGTAGGTTGCCTGTTCACTCTGATGATAGTTTCTTCTGCTATATAGAAGCTCTTTAGTTTAATTCGATGCCATTTGACAATTTTGGCTTTTGTTGCCATTGCTTTTGCTGTTTTAGACATGAAGTCTTTGCCCATGCCTATGTCCTGAATGGTATTGCCTAGGTTTTCTTCCAGGATCTTTAAGGTTTTAGGTCTTAAATTTAAGTCTTTAAACATCTTGAGTTGATTTTGTGTAAGGTGTAAGGAAGGGGTCCAGTTTTAGTTTTCTGCATATGACTAGCCAGTTTTCCCAACACTATTTATTAAATAGAGAGTCTTTTCCTCATTTCTTGTTTTTGTCAGGTTTGTCAAAGATCTGATGGTTGTAGATGTATGATGTTACTTCTGAGGCCTCTGTTCTGTTCTATTGGTCTATGTATCTGTTTTTGTACCAGTAGCATGCTGTTTTTGTTACTGTAGCAAAACAGTATAGTTTGAAGTCAGGTAATGTGATGCCTCCAGCTTTGTTCTTTTGGCTTAGGATTGTCTTGGCTATGCGGGCTCTTTTTTAGTTCTATATGAAGTTTAAAGTGTTTTTTTCCAATTCCGTGAAGAAAGTCAATAGTAGCTTGATGGGAATAGCACTGAATCTATAAATTACTTTGAGGAGTATGGCCATTTTCATGATATTGATTCTTCCTATCTATGAGCATGAAATATTTTTCCATTTGTCTGTGTCCTCTCTTACTTCCTTGAGCGGTGGTTTGTAGTTCTCCTTGAAGAGGTCTTTCACAACCCTACTAAGTTCTATTTCTAGGTATTTTATTTTCTTTATAGCAATTGTGAATGTGAGTTCATTCATGATTTGGCTCCCTGTTTGTCCATTATTGGTGTAGAGCAGAACTGAAGGAGATAGAGACACGAAATATCCTTCAAAAAACCAGTGAATCCAGGAGCTAGATTTTTGAAAAGATCAACAGAATAGATAGACCGCTAGCCAGACTACTAAAGAAGAAAAGAGAGAAGACTGAAATAGACACAATAAATAATGATATAGGGGATATCACCACTGATCCCACAGAAGTACAAGCTACCATCAGAGAATACTATAAACACCTCTATGCAAATAAACTAGAAAATCTAGAAGAAATGGATAAATTCCTGGACACATACACTCTCCCAAGTCTAAACCAGGAAGAAGTCAAATCCCTGAGTAGACCAATAACAAGTTCTGAAATTGAAGCAGTAATTAATAGCCTACCAACCAAAAAAAGTTCAGGACCAGATGGATTCACAGCCGAATTCTACCAGAGGTACAAAGAGGAGCTGGTACCATTCCTTCTGAAACTATTCCAAACAACAGAAAAATAGGGAATACTCCCTAACTCATTTTATGAGACCAGCATCATCCTGATACCAAAACTTGGCAGAGACACAAGAAAAAAAGAAAATTTCAGGCCAATATCTCTGATGAATATCATTGCAAAAATCCTCAATAAAGTGCTGGCAAACTGAATCCAGCAGCACATAATAAAGCTTATCCACCATGATTAAGTCAGCTTCATCCTTGGGATGCAAGGCTGGTTCAACATATGCAAATCAATAAATGTAATCCATCATACAAACAGAACCAATGACAAAAACCACATGATTATCTCAATAGATGCAGAAAAGGCCTTTGACAAAATTCAACAGCCCTTCATGCTAAAAACTCTCAATAAACAAGGTATTGATGGAATGCATCTCAAAGTGATATGAGCTATTTATGACAAACCTGCAGCCAATATCATACTGAATGGTCAAAAACTGGAAGCATTCCCTTTGAAAAGGCACATGATAAGGATGCCCTCTCTCACCACTCCTATTCAACATAGTAATGGAAGTTCTGGCCAGGGCAATCAGGCAAGAGAAAGCAATAAGGGGTGTTCAAATAGGAAGAGAGGAAGTCAAATTGTCTCTGTTTGCAGATGACATGATTGTATATTTAGAAAACCCCATCATCTCAGTCCAAAGTCTCCTTAGGCCAATAAGCAACTTCAGCAAAGTCTCAGGATATGAAATCATTGTCTTGACATTTTTTAAGCCAAACCTGTTTCTAAAACTATCAAACCATCCTTTGCTGGCATTATATTTTCCAGTTTTAGATCCTTTACTTCCTTTTTGCTTTAAGTTGTCACGTAATGTAATAACTTTGCTTTTTCTCAAATTGTATTAGAGCCTATAGGTATGCCTTTCTTATAGCAATCTTGTACCCACTTAAAATCTGCCTTTTCAATACAAGATAAAAGATATTTCACAAGAAATGCAAAGTTTTTGCACCTGCTGGTGTAGCTGCAGCAACAGCTTCATCAATTTTATTTTCTTACAATGGCCCTTACACAGGATTCATTTATCTTGAAATGGTTGGCAACTGCAGCTGCAGGCTTCAATCTATGGTATATATTAAGCAATTCAACTTTTTCTTGTATGTCCTGGCTTTCTTCTGCTTTTTTCAGGAGCCCTTGCAGCATCACTAGTGGCACCTCATATGAGTCCATAGGGTTATTCAACATTTAGGGTATTGCATTAAACCCAGTGAAAAATACACGAGAACAAGAGATCACCTTTTACTGTGACACACAATTTACTGGAGAGGTGAACTGCTCACGAGATGATTAGCATCACATGTGTTTTATGTGGATACTCACAATCCTTGAGCTCACTGCAATAGTAACAAGAGGTGGCTGCAAAATTATTTCAGTAGTACAGTATGTCCTGCAGTTAATTTTAAGCAGTTATGATTTAATACTGCATCTTTAATTTGTTTGCATTTCTCTCAGCTGCAAATGGTGCCACGTATGGTCTGTAAGTGTGTGCATAAGTGTTGATAAATTTTAACTTTTTGTGTTTGTTTGAAATAGAGTCTTGCTCTGATCCCAGGCTGGAGTACAGTGGCACAATCATGGCTAAGAAGGCTTGAGCCATCCTCCCACCTCAGCCTCTCCAGTAGAGTAGGTGAGTAGAGTAGCTGAGACCACAGGCCTAAACCACCATGCCCAGCTAATTTTTTGTATTTTTTTTTTCTTTTTGTGGAGATGGGGTTTCACCACTTTGCATCTGCTGGTCTCAAACTCCTGAGCTCAAGCAATCTGACAGCCTCAGCCTCCCAAACTGCTAGAACTATAGGCATGAGCTACAGTGTCTGGCCAATCTTTACTTTTTATGGTAGACTTGTGTGTTTTCATGATAGTAAATGATAAAATTGACTGGTATCTACATATATTTTATGCATTCATGTCATACCTTTTCTTTTTTTTTTTTTTGACATTTCTAGGGCATACAGTTCATCTGCAAGTTTTTTCAAATGTTGCAAATCTCAAAAGAAAATTTTAATAAATTTATTGAAAATAACCATGCATAAGTGGACCTTTGGTGCTCAAGGGTCAGCTGTATGTTAACGAATATGTGGCAAAGGGATCAATTCAGTTCTAGTGATTTAGGCTACTAACTGTACTTGCTTTGCTCATAGAGATACTATCTGGTAACTCAATAAGTTCAGAAGGATTAATTTTTGATGTTGTTGGCTTTTAAAAGACTTTTTTCCCCTTTTCACCACCATATTTGCATTGTAGTTCTTTATCATATGAGAAAGATAGGCCGTGCTGGCAGCCTGGGCTTTCTGGCAGTAGGGGCAGCTGGCCTCAAGGAAAAAAAACTGGAATGCTTATGGTGGGACTTAAGTAATTGCCATTGTGAATGGCTATCTCAGGTAGTATCAATGCGGATTTACCTCCATGGATATGACCCCTGGAAAATTTGGGAAAATGCTTACTTTTCACCTGAAATAACCGTATTTTGCAAACTTCCTTCTTTCATTCAATTGCAGCAGATTCTGTTCGAAACTGTGTGCCTTGCAAGCCTTAGCAGATGGGTGTTGGTCAAGTGGTTAGTTATTCCATCTGCAAACTGTTGTAGGGCCAGATTTCTCTCTTATCCTATGGAGTAAAAGAAAGCAAAAAAATATCTGAAGGTAGGAAAATCATAAGAAAAAATGGGTATGAATGGATTATATTTTTCTTCTTTACCTCACCCATGTTTTTGAGATGGCATTAGATTTACAAATCATTTTATTATTTGAACTCAGAATGCTTTTCTCACAAGACTCTTCTACCTTAAGGATTCTAATTTGTTTTGTAAAAAGTCATATGATTTGGAGGAATTTTCTGATAGCACAGTATCCTCTGTTTGTTGGTTGCTCTCAAATTTTCTCAGATGTGTGTTGTGGATCCAAGGAATGAAGTTGCCTGAGTGAAAATTTATCAATATAGCAGAACTCTTCTGGATAAAGAATCCTGAGAGTGAATGCTATTGTATGCTTGGGAAAAGCTTGGGAGGTTGAGAAAATGATGACCCACATTATGTGAAATAGAATTCCTGTGGGACCAACACTGAAGAAGGAGTCAAAAGGCTTCAAGGAAGTGGATATACGATGTAAATCTGGAAAACCCACCTGATGACTATGTTCTAAAAGAAGATCCAGAGGAAGCCCCATCTATCAAAACAATAAGGAATGCTTAGGCAAGAGTAGCACCAACATCACAGAGAGGCCCCTTGGTGGCTGTGCTCCTCCATAGGCCAGAGTTGATGCTAGGAAGTGCCTTTACAGAACTGGGTGTCCTGATAGCAAGGGGAATGACAAGGTTCTCAAATAATAGAGGCCAATGGACATAGCTTGAATGTCAGAAGCCAGTTGGGCACACTTATTGTAATGAGCAGAAAGGCTGGAGTGGCAGATGGGAGATGAGCTGCAGAGGGCTCTCTAGACATGGTGAATAGAACACAGCATCTCTAGGAGCAAGATAGATGGGAAGTCAACAAAGGTACGGCACAATTAAGATGATCAATAGAAGACAATCAATAGGCTAAGCAAATACAGGGTTGAAATCTCTTACCCTTTTTCTGTATTGGAGCCAGCTTATCAATCTAGAACCTGCTCATTAAAGGAGAGACCTGATCCCCCAAAGAAAGGACACAGTAAAATCATGGCAAGTATATGTGGTAATAATCCCCCCAGTGCTTCCACGGTGGAATCTATGGGTGTTTACTTAATAACTATACAGTAGGGAAGGGTGATACCCAACTATTTTGAGGAATGTTGGACACAGGTCTTATGAGGAATAGATAATAAAATCCTGGCCCAGATTAGACTCAAGGGGTTCTAAGAACCACCCAGTGGTTATTTCCCTAGTGTCCAAAAGTATAATTCAGTGCACTGGGCAGAAACCCCACATTGGTTCCTAAGCCTGCGGGATAAGAGCAGTCTTAATGAGGAATGCCAAGCAAAAGCCTCTGAAACAGCTCACTATTTTAATTTCTCCTTCCTGGGACTGCATTTCTCATTCTCCCAGCTGTTTGGAGTGTTAGAGGCCAACAATGCAAAACTGGACAGTTGGGCCACTCCTTCCGAGGGGTGCCTGACCTAATGCTTGATGAGAAGGATAGAAAAGCTGACTCCTTTGCCCCATTTCTGAAAACTCTGCTCTTGACAATCCTAACTTCATAGCTCCCTGTGAGATTAGCTGAAGGCTTGGAGATGCCCACCTTCTCTCTTTGCTCAGTCCTGTTTCTTTTACTAATCCATAGATGTTAATCCCAAGGGCACTCCCCAGTTAACTGTGGGCATGCAAATCTCAGTCCTCTCTGAGTCAGCTTCCCAGGATTAATTACATCATCCATTTCCCATTTCAAAATAAAAGAATTGTGGGACTTGCCCAGCAAAATAAGCCTTGGCTAGGTCAATTCATCCAAGATTATAGGTATACTAAATGATCATTTATCTGTGACTTTCTTAATATGAAAATTGTCTTGATTTAGTGAAATCAAGGTAATTTCACTTAGTGATCTTAGTAAATGAATACGATGATTCTTTCGTGTGGGCTCAGCCTAGCATTCGTATCAGAATTTAACATCAAGAGATTAGAGGTGACGGCATGGTTCTTTCTTTGGGTGGAGTTGTCCATCCACCTTCCCCTGTTGAGGAGCTCAGCCCTGCAGTGAACATAAAGGAGGCTTCTGTTGCAAAATGTTGCAAACCTCTGTTGAAATCCCTCAAACCTGAAATGAATACTTGTTTTTCTCCTTCTAGACAGTAATTGGAGCAAATTGTGTTTTTGTAATAGTAAATCAGAAGTAATTTTCACCTCTCATTTTGATATTTTGAAATAAACTTCTACTTTAAGTGTTAGAGTTGAAATTGGCTTTTATTTATTGCTGTTAGAAGGCTATACAGCAACCATATTTAGGGTACAAAACCTCAGATAAATGGGGAAAGGTAATATTTACTGAGTGTCTACTACGCATCCACACTCTGCTTGGCTAATCATATGCATTATTGAATTTAATCTTCACAAACATTATATATCATATGTATAATTTCTATAATATATAAAGTTGAGAGGTAAAATGACTTAGTAAAGTCATACAACCAATAAGCTAAATAATGAACATTAGAATCCATGTCTTCAATCTAAGTCCAAAGCTCTTTCCACAACTAATTTGACTTTATTCTTTGTAACTAAAGCCCATTTATTCTAATGTCTTAAAAATTATATCATGCTAATCTGTAATATTGTGATTTTACAGAGAGAATTGGACTCTATTGAAATTTTATTTCATTTTTCAGAAGCCACTGAGGAATTTGTGAGATAATGAGAAAAGAAGTTCTATCTTTTGCATCTGAAACAGCAGACTATATTATGGACGTTTTTCACTATTTGATCTGCACTTAGAAAATACTTTCACTTGTGCAGAATGAGAATTTTTTATTCAAAGTATAATTTATTTTGTGGCTGGACATAGTTGTTCACACCTGTAATCCCAGCACTTTGGGAGGCGGAGGTGGGCAGATCACCTGAGGTCAGGAGATCGGGATCAGCCTTGCCAACATGGTGAAACCCCATCACTACTAAAAAAAAAATTGCAAAGATTAACTGGGCATAGTGGCACGTACCTGTAATCCCAGCTACTCAGGAGACTGAGGCACAAGCATTGCTTCAACACAGGAGGCGGAGGTTGTGGTAAATTGAGGTTGCACCACTGAAATCCAGCCTGGGCAACAGAGTGAGACTTTGTCTCAAAGAAATTATATATATATATATATGTATTTTTGTTGTTGTTGTTGTGATGTTTGTGTGTGTGTGTGTGTGTATGTGTGCATTTGTGCTTGTGTGTGTGCTTAATTTATATAACATACATTATTGCCTCCTGGAAGTAAATTTATGGATAATTAGAGTAATTTTGAAATATCTAATATATTTGGAAAATGATTCTCTCCTCATCTCACCAATGATGTTAAAGGACATCAGGGCAAAACAATGGTTTCTCTAAATGGGTATGAAACCAGGGACGATGACTCTCCCAGACAATGAAATTCCAGGAGGAAGGGCTGTACTTTTCTTCCTGCGGTTTTCTATACGCTAAATATAGTTGATCCTACCCTGACTGAATGGTAATGAAAGGAATAACTTTAAGAAGTAAACCCCTCTGCTTTACCATTTTAGTTACAAAAACCCTTCTGAGAGAGCTAGCATAGTGTAATAGCTAGATAATAAAATAAATAGCTGGGAGGAGATGAGGAATTCTAGAAAGTATGGAGAAGTAATGAAGCATATAGCATTTCCTTAAGACATGACCAAGATTTTGTGAACAATTGGCATCCTGGTTTTCTTCTCCAGTCTGGAGGAGAAAACCAGGGAGTGCACCACATCACTCACATCAGTAGACCCAGAGAAGATCTACTTTGGTTAGAGGGCTGAAGCAATGTCTCTTGGATACGCTGGACTATTGTCAATGAGATCACATTTCTGCTTGTTGTTACCAATGCTTTATTTTAGTATCTTGGGGTCAGTGTGTTTTTATGTGGGGAAAACTCTAGGCTACCCACTAGAGTCTATTTTGAGTGGAGGCTGAGGAGAAGATAAGGAGGAGTTGGGCACTGATTCAAGAGGGTTACGCAAGAATCTGGATCAGTGCCCCAACAAATGGTTAATCTTACCTGACACTGTAGCTGTTCTATGAGTGCAAAACCATTGGTTTAGTTACTGAAGCAAACACTGCGTTTCACATCTGATGAAAGCCCTGATGTCCTGTAGTTAAACTATTGGAGGGATAAGAATTTATTCTTGGTGTGTTTACTTTATAATTTTTAAAGTGTTCTGTTTCATTCAATGTCTTGAATGTTTAATATGACTAATTGCTTCTTGCTTTGGAAATGAGCATGTTCTTTGATAAATTGTTCAAGTGTTCAGGCATATACATTGGAAAGATTTAGATTCTTGACAGTGTGTGTAGCATACCAGTTGATGAAGAGAATCTCAATATTACATGCCAAGCAGGTTCTGCAGCATTATGTATTTCCAGAAGAACTGGTGAAAATTAGCATAGACTTTGGAAAGCTAACCTCCTCTTATTTCGAGTTTTTAAAAATGTATTTAACTAGAAACAGTTGAACCATCATTGAACAGGTGAAAACAATCATAAAGATTTACTTTGCACATGCACACACACCCACAGTCATAAAATAGTATAAATTTTCTGAAGCCTTTGTGAAGATTTAGGGGAACCATTAAAATAACTATAGATGGTGGAGGGTGGGTGGTAAGGCAACATGGCCACCAATAACCTTTACCAGCCAGGTCTCTCATTATGTAATTCATAGAGGTATGTATAAATTAGCTTTGGTTTATCTGTAGAGACAGGTGTTATCATTTGAGTTGAACCCAGTACATCACACATTCATAAAAGCCAGATGGATGACACCGCTTATGGAAGTTTAGTGCCAGTCTATAAATGCCAGATGGGTGCCGCTTCACGAAAGGGTTTATATTGGCTGGCTATGGCTGCACTCCAGAGAGTAATGAAATGTTCTCAGTTCTCCAAATAATTCCTCCATTCTTTATCTTCAGTTGTAATGTATCTGCAAGACCGTTCAGGACTGAGACTTACCATTGAATTTGATATAACCGTATACATTCTATGTCTAAAGACAGTTGCTCTTTTGGTAGTACATAAAAAAAGATAAGGCATCCAGTAATCACTCAAGCCAAAGAACATAAACCAGTCAGATTGCATGACGATTTTATGCTGTTTTTCTCTTTCATGTAAAAAACTTTGGAGTTCTCTAGGTGCACCTAAAAATATATCAACATGTAAAAGAATTTTCTTTGATGAAAATTACCCAAAAGTCCATTCTCTTTACCCGTATTAACATACAACAAACCTTGTGATGAGTGAAAATCAAGCCAATGCTTAATGAGGCTGAACTGATATTCCATCTCTATGTGGTGGTTCCCTCATAAAACATTGATTTTTGTGACTTGTTCTCTTTGCTGACTTGGTGACTGCATTGGTTGTGCTTGGTTTCCTAAATTTTCAATCTCATAAATAGTTTGCTTGTGGTATTATATGATGATTATAAAATTCTAGGCTTACAACAGACTCTTTGAATTCAAGAGGAAGACATGGGAAGGCTTTGTAAATACTCAAACTGATGAATATCACAGTAATGGGTTATTTCTCCCATAAAACTTTTTATAGTCTAAGGTGCACAACTTAGATGCTTCCACAGTCTCTTTTATTTCTGCTCCTAGCACTAGCAACTCCCTCTCTTTTGAAGATTATTTTTTCACAGGAAAACAAAATTTGTATCACCTCATGATCTGATCTGTACTGTGTTGGAACAAGTAGAGAACAGTAGATGTAAGTTGAGCTGTGGATGATAAGGTTAGGAAGCATTACACTTGCATCATGTCTAGCTCCAATTTTTCCCCTTCAAAGTTACTTACTGTTGGTAAAACCAAGAGTGTTAAATCTGTGAATGCTGAGAGCTTGCCATGTTGTCTAACCTAACATATCTTCACATGATAAAACTCCTAAGGCTTTGTTTAATAGATAGATGGCGTTTAATGTGGCTGGGCAGCATTTTAATTAGTGAGAGAAAAGCATGAATCTCTCCCCATCGTAGGAGTCTGTACTGCCTTCAAATTTCTGTAAATATTTCAATATAGCTTCTCTCTACACTAAGTTTGAGGACCTCTGAGCTAAACAACCTGTGGAAGATTCTCTCAAATTTCAGGTGTCTGGGGCCAAGGATTCAGAGTGAACACCATGTCGCTTGTTCAGTGAGAAAGCTCCAACATAAAGGAGCAGTAATTCATTGCCAGACCACACTGCTCAGGGGCCTACAAGACAGTACTAGTGAGTCAAATATGGCATCACACTTGTCTCTTCTATTTCTCACAGGAGTAGGGTTTCTTTGCAGGTTGAAATGTGGTATGATGATGTTGAAGGGTAAACATGGCTCCATTACCACCCGCTATTAGGAAGCAGAATCTGTGGCTCTAGTAGCAATACCTCAGTAATTTTGGCCCACTAAGTTGGGGCCTAAAGAGTGCAAGACTCCAGTCCAGTGTTGTCATACTGGCAAGACAGTTTATCTTGGTGCACAGTGTAAAATAATAACGTGTGACCAGATCTCTGAGATTCTGGAAATCTGATCTCTTTAAAGACTCTTCACACAAGTAAAGCATTGTGAAATATTAGAAATTTACATGGCCTAAATTATTTTACAAATTATAGAAGTCAGCAACATGAGTAAAATGTCTTTTAAGATCATTTATAAGGTCTTGTTTCTAATTGCATAAGTATCTATAACTACTACAATCATATTGTTTTGGGAAATTTTGTGTTTAATGATAGATCCTTAATTGGAATGATAATTTTCTTCTCGCTACACGTAATAACGATTTTAGTGACAGCGTTATTTCTAAAACTTACAGCAGACTTGGATACACTGGAAAGGGCTCAGAGACATGTAACTAAGTAGTTTTAAAATGAAATTCAGGAGAAATTGTAATGACTTTTTCCTTGTTTTTGTTTTGTTTTAGTTTGGGGATGATAAGCCTATGATTGTATTAATACTTATTCAATCATCCAGATAAAATGATAGTATTTGAAAACCATCAGAATATTTTGTCTGTAATAATCTGGATATTTAGGTCCTGTACTAGACCTCTAACAGACTTTGAGGTAACTACTGCTATACCAATATTAAAAGGAAACAGTCCCTTGATTTTTTTTTTGCATGATTTGTATGGGCTTCTCTAGACTATGCATAATCACAAGGGAAGCCAATTTGTATAAATTTTCCCTCAAATCTGATTTGACCTTTACTGGATTTCACACAGTCAGAACAAAATTAACCAAATTTTAAAGGTTTACATTTGGTTCCAAATGCATTACACATTTCCAGATTTTTTTCAAACATTGTAAATACTTATTGCTAATTTGCTTTTGTGACTGAAGCAGATGTATACTGTTGATAGTAACACCAAAGGGATACTTTAATTTATTAATTAGAATGTTTATGACTTCTTTAAGGCTGGTGCTTCCACACAAGCTAAGGCAGTGATCGGTGAATTAGTTTCTATTTGTGAAGGTAGAGTTGCTATGGATATTTAAACAGGATTTAAATGAAAGAGAAAGTTCGGTGGCTAAACCAAAGCATTATAACATTTTAGTGAAGTTTAGATTTTGTTTCACATTCCAAACTCACAAATGAATTTCCCCAAGCATGAAAGGCAGCAGATGAGAAGGCTGAGAAGGCTGAGAAGGCTCAAAAGGCTCAAAGGAATGCAGTCACTGCAAAGTGAAGTGCAGTCCCTGCTTTCTGTAGAGCTGCCACCATTTCACTTTAATCTCTATTTCCTGAGTCCAATCATGATTTCTTTTGTGGTCACCTACAACTAAAAAACTGGAAAGGATAATGAAGAACTTTAAGTTGTTCTCTCAATAGTTGGATGAAAGATTATTTTGGCTCAAGAGACTGGAGGAGATCTTGAGGAAGGAACCAAATCAATTCCTTTTCCACAATTTTGTTCCAAAAAATTTCTCAAGATTGAAATTGATTGTGAAGTCTCAGACTCCTTTAGCACTTTGGAAGATGGACTCAACAAATGGTCCTGATAGGGTCAATTTCTTATTCTCTGATCTGATCTCATCTAGATCATCTTAACCAGAGATACAGAGAGGGGATGAGAGAAGACCTGGACTAAATCTCTGATATACCTACAGAATTTCTTTCTTTCATCCTTGGCTTTAAGAAGACTGACAGCTCAGCTCAAACTCAAGTTGGTGTTAGAGAAGCTCTTTAGTAAGCAGGGTATGGGGGACAACACTGCGAATGACAACATGCATTTTTGAAGACTCCTTGGCTATGCCAGCTTTCTGTAATTTGCATTTAATTGCTTATCAGCCTCAGCAGCTAATGCTTTTCTTTAGGCTGAAAATGAGTGTTTTGTTGGTGTTGTAATAGAACTTGTACATTAAATCTTTGTAACTGATAGGAAAAAGTATAGCAGATAAGAACAGAGAAACTTACAGGAGTAGGTAGACTTAGTTATTGGGGAATCAAAATACAAAGAAGGAGGGATGACACTGAGCCAGGACAGATGAAGGTTGCCATCCATATGCTCATTAAATATGAACATGGAAAGCACAAGTGACTCCCAACTGTGTGCTGCCAAGTAAATGACACTATGGGCAGGAGAAATCCTGGATTGCAAAACCACTCCCAAAAATATACATAAGATGGATAAAATTGGTTCGATTTTTCAAAATATATTCCCCAGAGATCTGACAAATATGAGCTTTATAAAACATATGCACATTAATATGGCAGAACTTAGAAAATGGTTATACAGATGTGAGTTGCTTAACGGCAGAGGTACATTCTGAGAAATGTGTTGTTACGTGATTTTGTCACAATCATAGAATGTGATTGTGCAAAATCATAGAATATATTTGTGCAAACATCATAGGATGTATTTACACAAAGCTAGGTGGTATAGCCTACTACACACCTAGACTATACGGGATAGCTTATTATTCCTAGGCTACAAACCTGTACAGTACAGCATATGCCTGTACTGTATACTGTAGGCAATTGTAACACAGTCATAGGGATTTGTGTTACTGCACATATCTAAACATAGAAACGGTACAGTGAAATATGGTATAAAAGATTAAAAATGGCACACTTGTATAGGGCACTTATGAGTGAAGCTTGCAGGACTGTAACTTTTTTACCTTATAAACTTTAAATTTTTTAAAACTTTTGGACTCTTGTAATAACACAGCTTAAAACACACACACATTGTACAGTTGTAGAAAAATATTTTCTTTCTTTATATCTTTATGTTTTTTCTATTTTTATTAATTTTATTTTTTACTTTTTAGATATTATGTTAAAAAACAAAGACATAAGCATACATGTTAGCCTAGGACTACACAGTGTCAGGATCATCAATATCACTGTCTTCTCCCTCCACATCTTGTTCCACTGGAAGGTCACCAGGGGCAATAACATACATGGAGCTGCCCTCTCCTATGATAACAACATCTTCTTCTGGAATATCTCCTGAAGGACCTGCCTGAGGCTGTTTTACAAGTAACTTTTTTTAATAGGTAGAAGGAGTACACTCTAAAATAATGATAATAGTGTAGTACTGTAAATACAAAAACCAGTAGCATCGTCATCAAATCTTACGTACATAATGACTGTACATCATTGTATATGCTAAGACTTTTATTCGACTGGCAGTGCAGATTTGTTTCCACCAGCATCACCACAAACATGTGAGTAATGCATTGCACTGACACTAGGTGACAGGAATTTTTCAGCTCCGTTATACTCTTAACAGCCCACATGTTCCATCATTTAAATGTCGTTATGAGGCATATGATTGTATTCTTTCTGATGAATTAATGCAACTTATAAAAAAATGCATCTGAAAGAACAAAATTCATGAATATGGGTCGTAGATGTATAGCTCTCCTCATCTCCTGTTCTCCAGAAAATGGAGCCTTTGACAAAGTTTACATACCCAGGCTTTATTGGTAGATACAATCTCAGGGAGGCAGGAATAAAGTGCAAAGAAAGTGAGGCACGAAGGAGGAGTTGCAAACACAAAAAAGTACATAAGCAAACTGGCCATAGCATCAGCAGAAAGGCAGTTGATTGCTTGGTTCTGCACAGTATTTTCCAGACAGTTGTAGCCCTAGAGCAGGGGTAGGCAATTTTTCTGTGAAACGTCATAAAGCAAATACTTCAGACTTTGCAAGGCATGTAGTTTTTGTTAAAATTGCTTGACTCAGCTACTATAGCATGAGCTCAGCCACTATAGCATGAGCTCAGCCATAGACAATAAGTAAATAAATGGGCATGGGTGTGTTCCAATAAAACTTTATTTATAAAAATAGGAGGTGCTCTAGATTGGTCCTATGGCTGTTGTTTCATAATCCCTGTACTAGAGAGAAAAGGAGAAAAATTTGCTTGCCTTTTCCTTCTTGTCTCCCCTCTCTCAATGGCCAAAGTTCACCCAATGAGGCATTATACTTTTGGACTTTGTTACCTGCCCCTCCAGGAAATCACTTAGGAAATAGATTGCACATACCACAGTGTAGGCATCATTTAAGCTTGGAAATGTCGGAAGAATTATAGATTTATAGGTCAGTTCAGTATGGACCTGGTCCCAAGAGCTAGTGTTGCTGCTACTGCAGTAGCAGAGACTGAGATGCTGATGGTGTGAGGACCAGGGACAATGGTGATGGCTCAGGTTGTCCACTAGAACAAGCAGCCACAGGCTGGGGACTGGGACCCTGGTGGTGCTGATCCCATCTGGCGAACTGCTTAAACTGGGTCTGGTAATGCAACCCATTCAAATACAGACTAAAATGATCGACAAAAGAAATATAAGTGAGAAGAGCAGATTGAAACATATCTGATCTGTCCTTTGCTTGAAAAGTTGTTAAATTACCACCACTCTAAGACCGTGAAGAACATTCTCTGGAATGTTGCTAAGGGCATTTTCCTCATTTCTTAATGCCTGAGCATTAAACTGGTACTGAGAAAATTAGAATATAAGCAACATTTAGGGATAAGACCCTAAAAGGCATAGCTGTTCTCCCCAGGTGCCCCTTTGGGCTGCTATAATCAGTAGAATAGTTAGTTGGTGAGATGGCCACAGGAGATCTGGCCCTATGAGTCACACAACAGTAGGCCAAACCTAGGGCATTTTAGTCAGAGAGTGTATTAGTCTGTTTTCACATTGCTGATAAAGACACACCCAAGACAGCATAACTTATAAACAAAAAGAGGTTTAGTGGACTCACAGTTCCACATGGCTGGGGAGGCCCCACAATCATGGCGGAAGGTGAAAGGCAGGTCTTACATGGTGGCAGACAAGAAAGAATGAGAGCCAAGTGAAAGGGGTTTTCTCTTATAAAACCATCAGATCTCTGAGACTTACTCACTACCACAAGAACAGCATAAGGGAAACCGCCCCTGTGATTCAATTATCTCCTACTGGGTCCCTCCTACAACACATGGGAAATATGAGAGCTACAATTCAAGATGAAATTTGGGTAGGGATACAGCCAAACCATGTCAGAGAGCATGGGTTAAAATCTTGGTTTCAGCTCAAGAAGTAGAGTGGCTCAGGGCAAACTACTTGAGTCCATTTCCTTCTTTATAAAGTATTATTTCTGTGGGGATTAAATGGGGTAGTATGTAAACTGACAGAGTGCCTGGCGCACATCAGCATTTAATAAATTGCAACTATTAGCTTCTTTGTGTGTATACCTAGAGAGGTAGCTTCTTGTGGGTGACACAGTTGGTTTCTATTGCCATCTTTACCATGTACTATTGTCAACATGCATGAGTGGCTTCATCTGTATGAACCTCAGTTTTTCCATCTGCCAAATGAACATATTTTATGCCCACCTGTAGGGTTTTGTTGGGAGTATAAATTATTCAATATGTATATAAAGTACTTAGTACAGTGTTTGCAGTGTAGGAGTTAACTCAATAGTAGTTACTATTATTACAATTTTATTTCATAATTCATCTCATATAGAAGCATAGTCTAACAAACAAAAGCAACCTCTGTGTGGTGTCTGTGTTTCCTCAGTAGCCTCTTCCTAGAAAGATATAGAGGTGGGTAGTGAGCAAAATGGCTAAGGATGTGAATGTATTACTTTTTTGTTTCAATCTTAGAGTTGTCTGTTAATATCAGTATTGTCATGAGCATTGTACAGTGGGCTAAACTGACCAGTTTGAACAACACAGGCTCTGACCTCTAGTAGCTGTCGCATGATGCTGTGATAGTAGGAAGCAGAATGAAAGCTCTGCTTTTTTGATCACCAACTAACTCTCAAATACTCTACTGGTTTGCTGTACATATGGTTAATCACCACAACAATCCTAAGGGTAGACACTCTTCTTGTCATTTCCAGTTTACTGATGCTTGGAGAGTTTATGTAACTGAGATCCTGGTTGTTCTGGTGCCAAAGCCCTTGCCATTTAGCTGCTGCACCCTGAGCACCTGAATGGGAATAGAAGTCACAACATTTTCAGCTCTGTCTGGGCCATAATCTCAGCTGGTGAGCTGAGATTATCATACCGATTTCCACACCTCAGTTTTCTCATCTCTAATATGAGGCAGTGTATTATATAGACTTTAAGTTCACTCTAGGTCTACAGTTCTGAATGCATTGATTAGAAGAAATGAACATAATGATAATGAGAAGTGCATGTGTGACTGGGAAGGGGTGGGAATCTGATATTGTTGGAGAGAAGAAATAGGGAAGATACATGCCCTTGCTTCTTATCCTTGCCCCTGTAGCTTGAGGCATGTATGCCTTCAGTGGGCAGACATGCTGAAGTTCTTAAAACATAAGCTAGCTCACATTACTCCAATCCCTCTCCATCTCAGTTCAGGTGAATGACTCCTCCAATGGCCTATCAGACTTGCCCAATTGCCCCGTCACCCTTTATCTCACAGACTTTGCCTACTCTGCCCTTACTCTCTCTACCCCACCATGTTGACCTCCTGCTGGTCCTGCAACACACCAGACACACTCCTGGCTCAGACCATCACACTTGCTGGTTCTTCTTGCCTGAAAAGCCTCAAAGCTGGACCCCTCACCTTCTTGGGGTCTTTGATGAAATGGTATTTTCTCCACAAGGCCTTCCCTGACCACCGGCTTAAAATCACAAACCCCATCTTCCCCAGCAATCTCTATATCGCCCCTGCTTTGTTGTCTCCATAGCACTTATCACCGTTAAACATACTGTAGCGTTTACTTTTATACTTTTATCAATTGCCTGTCTTCCCTCCTATAGAGAGGGAGGAAAATGTCGTCTATATTGATCACTGCTGAATGTCCCTGCCTCGAACAATCCTAGCACATGTTAAATGAGTGAATAATCAACATTTGAAAAATATAGAATAAAGCCATGTAACCTTGTATATGTACATGTATCACTCATAGAAATAAACTAAAAGTTTGTATTCATTAGTTAACTTTGCAAGATAACATTTACCTCAATTATTATCAGTCTGTAATGTATATCCGAACTTTGAATGAAGGATGAAAATGCTCTTTAGAAGAATATCAACTTAAGAATTATCTGTAGATTTCAGTTTTTCTGCCAACCATGCTTAAAACAAATTATGATTTATGTGTAAGCAAATGTTTAAAATTCCGAGTTTATACATTCTGTGGAAGTTCTATCTCATGGCTATCTAAATCATTAAAACATCTTCAAAACTAATTAGCATATAATGTAGACTTACAAAAAAAAGTAACTCATTAAAAATTTTTTCTACTTAAATTGAATTATAATGACCTTGATTTGTTGCTGAAACCAATATTGGGAAACTACCTTGTTATGATTTCTAGTGGAAGCCCTGACTATTGTAACCAATGCTTCCCAAACTTTTTTTTTTTTGAGACGGAGTCTCGCTCTGTCACCCAGACTGGAGTGCAGTAGCGCAGTCTCCGCTGACTGCAAGCTCTGCCTCCCGGGTTCACACCATTCTCCTGCCCTTGCCTACCAAGTAGCTGGGCTACAGTTGCCCGCCACCAGGCCTGGCTAATTTTTTTGTATTTTTAGTAGAGACGGGGTTTCACCGTGTTAGCCAGGATAGTCTGGATCTCCTGACCTCATCATCCACCTACCTTGGCCTCCCAAAGTGCTGGGATTACAGGCATGAGCCAACGCGCCCGGCCCCCAAACTTTAATATGCATGTAAATTACCTCAGTTCTTGTTAAAACACAGACTACAGTTCAGTAGGTCTGGGGTAGGGCCTGAGATTCTCCATGCCCAAGAGTCATACAGTTGATATGGATGCTGGTATTCAGACCATCTGAAGTGAAGTGGAGCCAAATTCCTAGTACATCTGCCATCTCTTAATACACACACACACACACACACACACACACACACACACACACACAATTTTTAGAGACAGGGTCTTGCTCTGTTGCCCAGGCTGGAGTGCAGTGGCATAGTCATAGCTAACCTCCAGCCTCAATCTGCTGGGCTCAAGCAATCCTCTCACCTCAGCCTCCCCAGTAGCTGGAACTACAGGTATGCCCACTATGCATAGCTAATCTTTTTTTTAGAGATGCAGGTCTTGCTATGCTGCCCAGGCTGGTCTCAAACTCTTGGGCTCAAGTGATCCTCCCACCTCTGTCCCCCGAAGTGCTAGGATTACAGGTATGAGCCTCCACACCCAGCCCCTTCTCCTAATATTACCATTTTGGCATCAAATGGAATCAAAATAAGGGAGATATATTTTGCAGAAGAAGCTTCATTGATACATTGACTAGCTGATATCATTTAGTGCTAAAAGGAAATAAAGAGAGAAGCTTGCTGTTGCAGACATCACATCAACTGGAGAAATAAGTGCGGGAGGGTTGATTCACAGAATTCCCCTTATAACATCTGACGTTTAAAGAGATATGGTAAGACATCCTCACTCTTCTGCAGGAGTAGAACTTGTTTCAGCCATATCCTAGTCTCAAACAGGGCTTTAATATTTCTAACTGTAATTACTTTGTTTTCTAATAAGACAGCAGAGAGGTGAAGAGAAGTGAATACTTTTTTTTTTTTTTTTTTTTTTTAAATAGTATCTTGCTCTGTTGCTGGGGGTGGAGTGATGGCGGCGGGACGATCATAGCTTTCTGCAGCCTCAAACTCCTGAGCTCCAGAATCCACCTGCCTCAGCCTCCTGCGTAGCTGAGACTATAGAGGCACACACCATTATGCCCAGCTAAAGGACTGAATAATTCTAAAACATGCAAGGAGATTAAGGGTGGGGGGCATCCACAGCTTTATTTTTTAATGCATCAAGCTTAGGAATTACACAGAAAATAATAGAAGCTTGCCTCTTTTTGCCATTGCTCTCATTCAGTATGGGTCATAGAAACTTGGGGAAGAAGGTATATATCAAATGGCTTTACACACATAAGGTTCAGTTTTATAGGTGGAGTGTAGCTCATGGGTGGAGTGATCCATATTGTGGCAGTAATTAAACATCATTGGTCTCCTCCCTGGAAGGAGTTCCATTTGTTTGAAGTGGGCAACCAAAACTTCTTTGGTAGTGGTTAGTGACAGCACCCAGAAACCTATTCCCAACTTAACTCTCGATTGACAGGAAAATGTGGGAGGATAACCATGTAAGATTTGTTTTTCTATGTCCAGAAAGCTCCATTGTTGAAGGAAATAATTAATCCAAATATGTCCTTATGCTAAGTTGACTAATAGAGCTTTTTTCCACAGGGATCACTTTGATCAAATTGCTTTGTGTTTTGTCTTCTGGTCTAGTACATGCTTTTGAGTCAATCAAAAGCATGTATGAGACTAAACCACTGTAGTCAAGAAACAGGTAAAGTATTACTTTCCTAGCTGCTTCTAGGTTGAATGGCAGCAAAATCATCCTGAGTTACTCTTTTAACTGAATTGTGCAGTCTTATATTCCTCCCTTCTCCATGTCCAGAAAAGAGAGGGTAATGGTCTCTGTTTTCTTTGTAACCAGGATCACATTCAACAACTCAGGAACTTACTCTGAGAGTAGAATAACCTCAAACTTCATCCTTCTTGTCTTTCTTTCTCTTTCTTTCTTTTCCTTCCTTCCTTCCTTCCTTCCTTCCTTCCTCTTTCTCTTTCTTTCTTTCTTTCTTTCTTTCTTTCTTTCTTTCTTTCTTTCTTTCTTTCTTTCTTTCTTTCT
>NC_045436.1:41072706-41106018 GCF_002776525.5 Piliocolobus tephrosceles | reverse complement strand
TCTTTCTTTCTTTCTTTCTTTCTTTCTTTCTTTCTTTCTTTCTTTCTCTCTCTTTCTTTCTTCCTCTTTCTTTCTTTTCTGTCTTTCTTTCTCTCTCTCTTTCTCTCTCCTTCCTTCCTTCTTTCCTTCCTTCCTTCCTTCCTTCCTTCCTTCCTTCCTTCCTTCCTTCCTTCCTTCCTTCCTTCCTTCCTTCCATTCTCTCTCCCTCTCTCTCTCTTTCGTTCTTTCTCTTTCTTTTTTCTTTCTTTTTCTTTTCTTTCTTTTCTTTCCTTTTTTGACAGAGTCTTGCTCTGTCACCCAGGCTGAAGTGCCATGGTGCGATCAAGGCTCAATGCAACCTCCACCTCTCGGGTTCAAGCAATCCTCCCACCTCAGCCTCCTGAGTAGCTGGGACCATAGACGTGCACCACCACACCTGGATGAATTTTTGGTTGTTTTGTTTAATTTTTAGTAGAGACGAGGTCTTGCTGTGTTGCTCAGGCTAAATGACTTTACTCTTTCTCACTTCTGCAGTCATAAAACCAACCCCTTCATTTTGAGGACACCTATGATCATACGTTTATACGCTCCTTTAAGCAACATCAGGAAGTTGAGACCGATTAGTTCCTCCTTACTTTCACAGACAAAATTGGCCACATGATAAATATTATGTCTTTTCCTCAGAAAAAGCCAGTCCTGAATCAATGTTAGAAATTCCACAATTTGGTCTATTTCTTCAAGCAGTCTTGTTTTATTAGGGTTATAACAAATAAGCCAAATATTGCCTTTGCTCCTCTGCATTTTTTCCTGTGTACAGAGGTTGCAAAGAGCCAGGATTGGAGGAAAATATGTGATTTTTGAAAGACTAAACACTGTTACTACTTTCCTATAGAATTTTTCTTCCATATTTGGTCACATAATAAAAATAATAGGTAATACTTATGTCACACTCATGATGTGCCAACATTGAAAGGATTTTCCCTTTGTCAGTGCATTTAAACTTTAAAGCCTCCCTGTAAAGGAGATACTGTTCCTCTGCTTTCCAGATGAGGAAGCTGAGGCACAGAGAAATTAAGTAACTAGTCCAGGGCCATGCCAGTAGTAAATGCCAGAGCTAGGATTTAAACCAGGCAACCCAGCACCCTAATTCATGCTCTTAACCTCTGAGACATAATTTTTGTCACCAACTAAAGCAGACCTATGTACTATAACTTCCAGTTCCTACTAAATTGCTTTTTTCTTTCTTAAATCCTATTTGGGGATATAAGTTCTATGATTAATTGGTAACTAAATGATTTTTCAGATTCACCAACTGCCTCCTCTCTTTGATAAGATTAGACTCTGTTGTTTATGTTGCCTCAGAATTTCTCCCCCTAATTCTCAATAATTTTGTCTCAGTGAAAATGGTTCTGTTTCTCACTTGCTAACAGATTTCATGATCATGTAAATGAAAAATGCAATAATTATAAAGAGAACTATAGAATTTGTATTCAGGTCTGTTTCAGCATTTGAAACAGTCAAAATGCAAAAATGAGTAACGTGGATTAAAGGAGCCAGCTCTACATGTCTTAGGAGGTGATTTGTAGATCAGAAATCCTATTTCCATTTTACGGGCAGGCAGTGGGCACACACGCAGCGCATAACATAGGAATATGTTTGCTTAATGACTTACCAGATCTAGCGCCAGTTCTGGTTTATGAGCATGGCCCTGACTGTTGCCATGTAGATGATGGATTGTAATAAATGTGTTCAAGGACATTAGATCACATCTGCAAAGAGATTCAGAGAATATCTGCCATACAGCGTGGAAGAATGTTGCAAACGTTTCTTATTAAGAAAAGGCTTTTTTTTTCTTTTTTGTGGAGGTCTTACTTCATCTTTCTGTCCTTTTTTCTTTAACTATGAAAACTATACAATAAATTCTTTTGTCATTAAATCAACTTTCAAATCTACTAAAATATATCTTGGGATATAAGTTGTTACCATTAGATGACAGCTTTGTTTGAATTCACTTCATAGCCTTGATTTTCTTTGAGTTCATTTTTATCAAAGCAATATAGTGAATAAATGTATTATACAAAACAACAGTTGTTGAATTCTGGTGTGTGTGTGTGTGTGTGTGTGTGTGGTCATACAGCTAGGGACACACTTGTGTTTCAAGGTGGAAACTGGCATTCCAAATTTTAGTCAGAATTATTTTTTATGGCTTAGTTATAAAACCACAAAACCATGGCCTCATAATGTAAATGCTGACATAACCTTTTTTTACGCCCAGCTATAAATCAGGGTGCTATAAAATGCCATATTTGAAAATAAATCTAGGTAAAATACTGAGTTAATGTTTGTTGGGAGAAAGAGAAAAATCAATTTGTTAGTCTTTCAGTTTTAGCTTTGACTAAAATATAGACACGTTTGAGTGTCTTCAGTAACAAAATAAAATGTAAACTGGTTAACAAATACAAGTAAAATTAATGACAAGAATAGTTTTTAAGTAAAGAAAAAGAAACTTCAATTCATCATTTACTACTTTTTCAACCCAAAAATCAAATCTATGAATGCCATTGGGGATTGCTTCCATAAGGAATTACATTTCCATCTCACATGTTTCACTGGAGATTGCAAAGGTACTCAGTTCCTTATTAGCGACTGTGGAAGGCTCAAGAGCAAGGGAGTCAAACAGAATAGTATGCCAGCAGAATTTGCATTGAACACTTGATGTCATGTGTCATCCGACACTGGCTTTTCCATCAGGTCATTTCAGGATAAGGTACTACTGAAAAAGCATAACCACTCTCAGTAGATGAACTGCTGACAAGTTTCATGGGTTTGGCTGGCATTCCAAAGTTTATTTTAGTTAATCTGCATTCTCATTGGCCTGCAATGCTCAGTGAAAACTTGCTTTCAGTGAACACTTTCATTACTTTCTGATTGTACTGGTATCAGAAACACCACAACAAAAAATCTGGAGAGACAGACTTTTATAGGAACAATTGTTTTAGCGAAGGAAGAGGTATGAAGGGTATATTGTTTTTGTAACACATGGCAACTGCAGGCTGTGGTATTTACCAACGACAGTCTAATTGGTTTGATGATGAGTTGTTCTGAGGAACCATTTGGAATTTATAGTTTCTGCAGTGGGCTCCAAAGAATTCTCATTAATTGATTAAATAGAAGGTACTAAGGGGTAAAATCTATTCTGAAACAGCACTGTGAATCTGCAGAAATTTTAGTTGTGTTTCTAATCTCTATAGATAATAATTAAGCTGGAAAAGTGGTAGGATAAAGAGAAAACACCACATGTCACTGAATCTTAGGATCTTAGGGCTAAAAGAGACTTTATAAGAAAAACTCAAATTTTCTTATATATATCTTACCATTTGCTATGAAAAAATCTGATTTCTTTCTGGGTGATAATGTATATAAAATGTTGTTTATGGTTTTATTATGGTTATAGAAAACCCATGCTCTGTTTAGACCACTCTGTGTGAGTGTGCCACTGTAGCTGTGAAAGTTTGGTTAGAGACATATTTAAGGATTTGATTATACATTCGAAGAATGACAGCTGAGTGGGAAAGGAGGCACCAACTTGAATTAATAGAAATGCATGAGTAAACAGAAATAACTCTATTGTTGGGCTTTGTCAAAAGATAGATTTGAAAACACAGTTTAATCCTGGAAGTCAGATGAACCCTCTCAAATCCCAAGGATCTCGTCCCTGCAATGTGAAAAAGGTCAATCTGCTGTACTTACCAGTGCTGGGCAATGAGAAAGGCAGCAAAGAAGGGTTCCCTTTCCACCGATGGCTGTTCCCAGCCATCCTCAGGGCTTATCCCACTGTTCAGTCTGATTGCCTTTTGTGTCAGGAGGAGAAGGGGAGTGATACCCTGACCCTTTGCTGTATGAAGGAAAAATTTAAAGAGATCAATGGGGAACTATTCACTTTGAGTGGGTACAGAGAGTGGAAGGAAGCATGCCATACCCGTGTCTTTCTCAAGATACAGTAACTTGACCCTCTATTACAATGTGGCATTCACTAATGCCAGCTTTAGTCCAGAGTGGAATGTATTCCCTCCATAGGGCAGTGGGAGGGGCTAAAGCTTGGGTAGCTATTTCCTCCTCTATAAGCAGAGGATGGCACTATGGGAAGGGGAGGGAGAAATGTCCTTCCCCAACACCATACTTCCCTTCTGACAATGGGATCCTTGGCATAGTCTCCATACCAAATTACTGCCTGGAACTTGTTTGAATACCTCCATAAAGTGGATGTTACTCCTAGTCATCCATTAAAATTCAGGATACTGGTAGGAAGTTCTAATATGGAACCAAATCTGTCCCATCACTTCCACCACATGCCTTGGTGTTGTACTTGGAGTAGCAAAAAACAGGACTCATCATACCACTGATTTCCAGATATTTGAAACAGTTTTCTCTCTCCACACATCCCTCTCCCTAAAAATATGACATCAACTCATGAAATAGAAATGCATCCTTGAGAGAGCACTTGGAAGGGTTTTCTGAAAAATAAGGATACTTAAATCAGTTTCCTCTTAGGAGCCCTTCTTCCCATCATCATAATGCAGCAGGGGAAGTTGAGGATGGAGCCTGTGGGAAAAGTGGCATTGACTGGCAAGGCAGCCCAGCAGCAGCACTGTGGGGACTTACAATGCCTCTTCTGTCTTCTCACTAGACAGCATTGATGGCTCCTGCCACTCTCTATGAATCTCCTTTTGCCTCTGTTCTCCAAAGTGAAATTCTGCACAGTCGGGAGGATTGGTGCAGAGTTAAGACACGTAGAGCCAAGAAAATAAAGAGTCAGATGTCCCAGCAGCTTTCAGTGCATCCCGATTCTCACCACCCCCAGAGCACCATAAAAGTAGGAGGGACCAGATGAAGACATTTAAAAATTGGTTCTGCTCCACAGTGATCTGGTGCGAGCTGGGGCTCAGCTGCCTTGAGGTGGCTTGAGAAGCTCTTCTCTGGGGTCAGGACATTGAGGTGGCAGCTCCACTTCTTTCTGAGACCCCTTGATGCACCGTAACTTTGAGGTAAGAGAATGAAACTTTAAAAAGCATATTTAACTTAACATACAATCTAATGAAACCAAATACCATAGAAATCCAACAGAAGTGTATATTCATAGTAATGGCCAACTTCTGGTCTTTTGCAGAGATCTGTAACTGAGACAAGTATGTGGGTGTTTGTGTCGGCTCCGTGCCATTCATTGGGTCTACAGTGAGATCTGCGTGATTTAGGAATTCCATGTATCCCATACGTTACAAAGGAGAAAGGAAGTGTATTTATGTGATGTGTTACAAAACAAAACAAAACAAAACAACCCCCCTCCCCCCATAATGTAAAGGCCCGCACTTTTTAAACTGTGTACTGGCTGCTGGGAGTGAGTTATATAAACTAGAGGACTTTCTCTAACATGAATCTGAGCTGACATATGCATTGTTGCATGGCCGCTTATGTAACAACCATTTTGGTGGGGAATTACTGATTGAGTGCTTTGCATGACTATGAAAGAAACATTCATAAGAAAGAACAAGTGTAACATGAAATGCAGATAAAGTAAACTTACTTTTCAGCCACCTGCATATGACTTGGCAAAATGTGAGCCTCTGTAATCACCATGTATGAATCTAAGATCTTCCAAGTTCTTTCGTAACCTTGGGAATTCATTAAGAGTATTGGGGTCTGTCATAGGGTGAGTGTTGAGTGGATAAGGTTGAAAGAGCAGCAGATAAAGCTTTCTTTGTTTCTTTCTTATTACATCACATGAACCTCTGGGTTCCTAACCACATTAAGAAAAAAAAAAAAAGAAAAAAAGAAAACTCTAAATAATGATTGATAAAATGTCAAACAACTTCAGACCTTTGTTGACATTTGCTCTCTTGGAATCCTAATGACTATAAGACATATAACACTAAAGTAATGTAACTTTTAAAAAAGCCAAAAAACAATACAGAAGAAATAAATGTGCATTATTTCTTTTGAAACAGTCATGCTGGAATGCTAGCACTTAACTCAATGATTATTCAAAATCACTTTTCTAATCTCTCTGCAAGGGTCTACAGTTCCAGGGATATTACTGTGAGTGTCTTAGGGTGTGCCTTGGCCTCGGCAGTCTGGCACATACATCTTGTCTAGCACCCCCTTTTATGGGGAAATTTGATCTAAAAAGATCAAATGATGTGTCCAAAGACACAGAGAGCTGGGACCAGAGCCAAGATCTGTTTTCCAGGATAGCATTTTTGCCACAGCATTCTTCTGCCTTTTTCCTTCGTGGGTGGACTTAATTTTTGGAGAGAAAAAAGTGTAAGTTGCTCAAAGCCAAATCCAGTGAATAAAATGGGTGATCAACTCCGTGCAATGTGGCAAACCTTCACTGAGTACCAGCTATATTCCAAGCATCCTGGCAAAGCTGCATGGGACATGAGAGATTCTGAGGTGCGGGTCGTGACCTTAGATTGACTGCAATCAACAGGTCAAAAAAATGAGTTACGATTACAGTGAAATTGAGAGCAGTTTCCTTGGATTCTTGATTCTGTATTATGTCCATAGACATGGATTGATAAAACCATGAGAGAAAGCACTTACTCTAGTTAAGTACCTGTTTGCCGTGTCCTTCTTTCAAATTCACGACAGAATTGAAATGAACAAAAGTGTTAGTTTATGAAAAGCATTGAGTCTTTAAAATGAAAATGGGACCTAACATTTTAGGTAAAGGTACAATTAGTATTTTCTGTAAACACTGTATACATATATTTGGAATATATATGTACTGCCAAGTTGCTATGTGAATACCTTTGGGGAAACAAAATCAACACATCCAATCTGTGGTGACAGGCCTTTAATCAATCCTCTGCTATTCTAGAGTCTTTCAAATATGGTCAGCTCTTAAACCTGCTGCTTTTTAAAACCCTGAAATAAAAATAATAAATACTTTGTTAATGTAGTTTGTCTGTTTCAATTAATTTATATTATGGTGACAAAACTAGCCTAGAAATGCAAGGTCATTGTCACCATCTTTTCGTATTGTTTATGTATAAATAAAATGAATGTCTTTTTATAGGAATACCTTTCTATTGACTTACCATCAATAGAGTTGTGAGTTAGTTTTCTAGTAAGAATTTTCACTTAAGAGATTAACACTTGTTGAACACACATTAGATGTCTGGCACATTTTATAAGCTGTTAATTATTTCATTTATACATTTAATCCTCATACTAACTCCCTGAGGTAAGTGTTACTAACTCAGTAAGGGAACTGAGGCTCAGAGAGGCTAATAAATAAATTACCCAAGGTCGCAGAATGAAAAAGCAGCTGTACTGAGATTTAAACCCAGACCTGTGGGTTGCTAAGCTGTATTCTTTTTACTACATGATCTGTGCATGTGTCTTTACATCAGAATGCCCTGTGGCCTTTCCCTGGTATAATCAAGAGTATACAGTGCCAGATTACTAGCTTTGCAGGAGGACCGAGCTGGAAATAAATGGTTGAGAAAGTAGGAAATGGTAATTAGTTAGGTGATCTAGAAACTCTCAAATCCCATCCTTGGGCTACCACACTTCCCTGAAAAACCTCCAAGAAATACATATGCACAGAAGAGAATGTCTGGCAAACACAAGCACTTTACAATTATCTGTGTCTTTGACCAATAGTTCTGTGCATTTCCTTGGGGATCTAAGCTGGACCTCATGGAGAATCCCCAAACACCTACTTAGAGTGGAAGCTGCCCCAAGGTGCTTCCCTTCCCACTGCCTCTTTCTGGTTCCCACTTGGCTTCTAAAGGGATAGGGGATAGAGGGGACACATATTCCTACCTGGGACCAAGGCCTGATCCTGTTTTACTTTGCAGGGAAGAAGCAAATTCAGAGACAGGTATTTGGGTTCTTTCCCTGAGAGAACAAATCCTAGCGACCTGAGTCCTTTAATCCTCACTTTCTGGCACACTCTGATTTTGACTTCTATCCTAAACCCTGTGAAAATTATTAGCCTGAGGACCAAAAAATGGTACATTCATAGCAGATGGATGAAGGATAGTGAAACAGCGATGGTATCCTACAGAGAAGGGTGGGGAAGCTATCAGCGAGCAGTATGCATTGACCTGATGGATGTCCAGCTCATGATACTATCTTTATTCATCCCGTGCACTAATTTTCTGAGTCAACTAACCTCGGTCTATTTTAAGGTTGGGTGAAATCATTTCAGCAAAAGGATAAAATACATACACATGAGTCACACTTGACCAAGACCTTTATGCGTTTTAGTGGAAATGATTTGATGTGCACTTTGGGATTGAATACCTTCAGAGAAGAGAGTTGCTCACCAAATACCTGAAACAAGTATTCTCCAAATCTGCAGCTGATGGATTTAGCTAATGGAAACAACAATTATGGAGTTTCATTTTTTTTCCCAAACCTATCACTAAGGCTCTACCAAAGTTTCAAACCTATCAAATCAAACTTACTAGCTCATACAGTTTCCAAGCTATATTACATAATAGGACTGTGTGTGGTTCTATGAAGCGAGGCCCGCCGTTTCTTTGTATAAGAATGGAGATTCATTTACTGTTCTAATTAGAATAAATGGCTAAGCATGGGCAAGGAGTTTCAAAGAAGTCTTGATGAATTGAGATAATTCGGGACAAAACACCAATTTGAGTCCCAACATATAAATATTACTATTTTATCACCTACAGTTTTTCTTTCTCCTTAAATATTGCCTCCTGTTGGTGCAATCTTCAGAAGTGTGTTTTGTATCTATGTTTTCTAAAGTGGAATTCAGTGTGGTAGATACTATTACCTGACAGGTCAAAAGCTATAACCTCTTTCTGCCTAACAAAATCCAAAGTTTGCTTCAGTAGGCTATGTACCAGCTCATGAATCATGATTGGATTCATTGTGACAATTCTTTCTGCTTTGCCAGATACTTGCTATTTAGCGTTCTTTTCATCAAGGCATGGCCATATGACTCAGTTCTGGCCAATGTGGCATAGAGGAATTCTTCCTGGGGCTTCTGTTTCCCTCCTTGATTAAAAAAAAAGAAAAACCATAGCTCTCTTCATTCCTGCTTGAGACCCTGAAGTGAGGATGTGATTCTTTGAAGTACCGCAACCATCTTGCAGTCATGGGGTAGCAAGCACGAGGAAGAAATGGCCATGCCCCATGAACGGCAGAGCAGAAAGATGACTAGCCTGCTATACTCAGTTACATCCCTCTGCAATAAGATATGGTCCCAGGAAGTGAGGTTGAAGAGGTAGACCACTACAGGCAACTTAGACATGTCATGAGAAAGGAAGCCTAAAGGGCGTCAAGAATAAGCAAAGATAGCACAAATGAGGGGCACCCATCTCAAAGTTCCAAAAGATGGTGTAGGCAGATCAGGAGTTAGCCAGATCAAGATGGATGGAAAAATCCTGTAAAGAAAGGAACCCAAGCAGAGAGACCAGCATGTCAAAAGCAGTGCTATAAGAGATAACATGGCCTGATTGCTGAGTTTCTGGGGTGTAGTTCAAGAAGATGGAGCATCAGTGGCCAAGCAGGTAGTGGTGACAGATGAGGCCAGAGAGAAGGGCAGCATCCTGATCCTAAAAAGTCTCTCATGAGGGATGACAGATTTTGTACTTTATTCTGATGATGGAATGCTATTGAGGGAATATTAGATGTTACATGACTGTATATCATACATATATTTTATATTCTAGAAGTTATAAAACTTGGAGACAAAGAGATATGTTGGGGTGAGGAAGAATATGGGGGGAAATAATGGATATTTAATCTTCTAACAAAATGCACAGATTTCACTTACTGTGTCTTACCCTGGGTCAGTGATATCCTAGGAAAAGCTCCTTTAGTATCAACGGAAAGTTTTCACACATAAAGAATAGGGAGTCATGTCTCTGAGTTTGAAACACACAAGACAGATTCTTAAGCTAAAGCATTCATACCAGCTGGGAAGAGGGGCTTTCCCAAGGAACAATAACTTCCCTCTACATCCAGGAAAGCCTCATGGTGTGGATGGGCATCAACAAGCAGGCTCTTCTGGCCCTCTTTGAGTGCTGACTCTGTGTTCCCAAGGGCCATTGATAAGCTAAGCGGGAATAGCCTAACCACAGAAATGCCTGCTGATAACAGGAAAGTAGGCGGCTGCATTCCTGAGTCATGGCTGATGCTGCTCCATCCACTGCCAAGGTTTAGAAAAAAGAGACAAAGTGGTCAGTTCTAAAGATTTATCAGTCTGGGTTGGCAGCTTTTAGGGAATGGATATGTGGCAAATGTGTCTCGCCCTCTGTGTGTGTGTGTGTGTGTGTGTGTGTATGTGTGTGTGTGTGTGTGTGTGTGAGAGAGAGAGAGATAGATCTGTGCCAGAGCTGAGGCACAGATCCTATCTGTGTATAGATGTGTGCTGCTCTAGTGCCCTGTCTCCAAGCCTTCAGGAAAGACTACTTGACCAACTATTAGTCCTGCTTCAGATGTGGAACCTGCTAGAATCCTGCCTTTACCTTCTAATACTTTGACTCTAGCAGCCTGAGAGCCACACAATTCAAAATGCAAACTGGGTTCTCCATGATCTCTACCTACCACTTCATCCTCCTTCCCTGCCACTTCTCTGAAACCAGCTTTCACGAACATGCACCTGCTTTACACATGGTTTCTCTTCTGCTTGGCAGAATCCTAGGTATCTTTCAAGATCAGCTCAGGAGTCCCTTTCTCTAGGAAGGAGATTGTGCTTCCTCCTAGCTCCTCACGGAAATGATAACTGTACCTCCTCAGGGTTCCTTTTATTCCTTATAAAACAGTGTCCCTTAACTGATTGGATCCTTCGTTACATTTTACAAGTCTCTCTTGCATTAGATTGGGCCGTGAGCTGTTGAAAGTAGGGACATGTTTTATTTTTGCCTGTATCTTCAGTGCCTGGCATTTGATAGTAAACTCAATATATTTTCCCAGTGAAAATTAAGAGATGAAAGAATTTTAGGGAAAAATAAGAGGCTATTTTGAGATTTCTTGATAAATATCTTTGAAGCAGTTTGGGAATACATATATAATAATTGGTAAAAATCTGTTAATAAAAGGATGTTCAGACGATCTCAGCATGGTGTTCATGGTAAAAATCAGTAGTGATAAGTTAGTCATGTTGATGATAGCATGTACCTTTGATATGTTGGGAAGAGAATGGCACTTTGCTTCTGTGGTGTTCCTGCCAAACACCCATGACCTCAGTTTCATCGTGAGAAAAACCCCAGACAAATTTCAACCAGGAGACATTCTACACAAATTTCTGGCCAATACTTCTCAAACTGTCATGGTCATCAAAATCAATAAAAGTTTGAGAAACTATCACAGACAAGAAGTAGAGTCTAAGAGTCTTGAGGACTAAATGCAATGTGGTGTCCTGGATGGGATCCTGGCACAAGAAAAGGACCTCAGGGAAGTTGGGAAACCTAGATGAAGTATGAACTTTAGCCAACAATAATATCAGTTTTGGTTGATTAATGATAATACATGTGCCATACTAGTGCAAATTCCTATTAACAGGGGAACTGGGTGTGGTATATGGAGACTCTTTACAACTTCTCTATAAATATAAACTCCTCTTTAAAAAAAAAAAAAACAAAGCATTCATCTATTGCTATGAGCTATTGGAGCAGAAAAAGATCAGGGAAGCTTGAATATGGAAGGTTCTGAATATAAGGATTTTGAGTAATTAATCCAGGTTAAATTTCTTCATAAGATCATGGATTTCTACCATTGTTCTTGCAGACACACATTTGCACACTCTCTTTTAGTTATCTTTCTCTCTCACACACACACATACACACACCACACACACAAAACTGAACATTCATGTCTGTCTACAGAAAAGTGTGAGAAGGAGAGGCCATCCAGGGACAGAAATTACCAAATGAGGGAAAGCATAGAGAACAAAATAAAGGAGGAGGTGAGCAAAATAAATTGTTAAGGTGCTGATTCATCCCTCCTGCCACTGTAAGGGTAGAGACCTCAACTTGATTTAATCTATTTTTGGAAATTAAAAAATACATCATTTTACTTTGGAGAAGATCTTTGGAGTGACACAGGATAATAATAATTTCCTTTGACCTGGTTGATTTCACTATAATATAAGTGTAATAAAGTTAGCTTCATTTCATTATTATGAGACATTCTTTCTTGTCTAATGCTATAACTCTAATTCTTGGAACAATGCCTGGGATATAGTAGTCACTCAATAAATATTTACTCATAAATGAATACATGACAAACATCTGTGCTGATGGCAAGGCATTCCATGTACACTGTCATACTTGTGCCTCTTGAGAACTCCATCTTGAGGATCCTTAAAGTCATAGAAGTAGCAAGGGACAGTACTAGGACTTGAACCCAGCTCTACCTGGGTGCAAATTTCATGCTGTTTCGTGGCTGACCTGGTGCTGTAATCCCTTTTGTGTCCTTAGTTCCTGGCAAGTAATAGGTATTTCACAAATATTTATTAAAATATACATCTCATTTGCATAAATATAACTTCTGAGTAGAGTATTTGGTAGGAAATTTAATCCAACCTTTGTCCTTCAACCCAGGGCTACAAGTGTTTGCAGCTACCATAGCCTTAAGTATTTGCTCATAACCACAGATGCTGACCTTACTCTTAGGTTAAAGGCAACAAAAGCCTAATTAACAGTCTTGGGCCATATAAATTAATTTCCATCTGAAACCATATTCATTTTTGAATTGTCATACCCTATCACTGATTTATTATATATGGGATTTGTCATATATAACATGAGTTTATATATATAGAGAGAGGGAGAGTTCATGTATGTTTATATAGACATATGGTTTATATATGTCTATACAAATTCTATATATAGTTTATATATAAACATATAAACTCTGTGTGTGTGTATATATGCACACACATATATAGAGTTTACATATATATGTTTATATATAAACGCGTGTGTGTATGTATCTATATGTATGCCTAAACTGGCCTTCTATGTCTGACTTTGAAGGACTGATGGGTTGGGGAATCTCTTCAGGAGATTGTAACCCTGTGAGTTGATTTTGTTTTTCTTGAGATAAAGCAGGAAGAATGAGATTTATGCATACAAAGACAACAGGTGGAACTGGCATAACATTTATCCTTGGTCTGAGAGATGGCCTGGGCTACTTTGAGAAAGGAGAAGAGCTAGAAGCTGGCAGCCCAGCTTTTAGGAGAGCCTGTGAGAATACAGTCCAGCTTCAGTCCCCACAGGGCACAACTGAGTAGGGGACACTGGTTCATGACTCAGGCACTCCGAGGACTGCAGCACTGGAAACAATTCATACTTGTGGCAAGGACCTGGCTGATTCCATAGCGGGCATTGGGAACAGGCTATGTTGAGGTTCCTGGAGGAAAGAGCAGGAAAATGGGAACAGGAGCAGACATATTTCTGAGCTCTCTGGAGAAGCCACCATGAGATGCCTAAAACAGATAGAAGGTGGTTTGAGAGCATGCTGAGCTCCTCCAGTCATGAAGAGGCGGGTAAAGAGCTGCCGTAGTTGGGACGGTAACATTACTAAGACTTCACATAGAAACGAAGCCTGGAAGTGTTCAGGTTATGGGGATAACTACCCAACAATGACTAGTATATGCAATTTATATATTAAAACACTTATTATTAAGGAAATGCCTAAGTAAAAATACCCTGAGGCTTCTTTGACAGAAGAAGAAAGTCATACCGAGTGACAAGTAAGTCTCGTTGGTGTTGGCTTACTGAAATTAAAGGGATTGGTATGAATGTTGTCACTTGATTTTCTTGATAAGTAGTTGTTAACTAGCATTAGCAAGAAAATTTTGCAATAGTAAATTTAATTGCTAAAGGAACAGTGACCAATCCTCTACAAACCAGGAACAGAACGGAGCCTTCAGAAATAATGCCACACATCTACAACCATCTGATATTTGACAAACCTGAGAAAAACAAGAAATGGGGAAAGGATTCCCTATTTAATAAATGGTGCTGGGAAAATTGGCTAGCCATAAGTAGAAAGCTGAAACTGGATCCTTTCCTTACTCCTTATACGAAGATTAATTCAAGATGGATTAGAGACTTAAATGTTAGACCTAATACCATAAAAACCCTAGAAGAAAATCTAGGTAGTACCATTCAGGACATAGGCACGGGCAAGGACTTCATGTCTAAAACACCAAAAGCAACGGCAGCAAAAGCCAAAATTGACAAATGGGATCTAATTAAACTAAAGAGCTTCTGCACAGCAAAAGAAACTACCATCAGAGTGAACAGGCAACCTACAGAATGGGAGAAAATTTTTGCAATCTACTCATCTGACAAAGGGCTCATTTCCAGAATCTACAAAGAACTCAAACAAATATACAAGAAAAAAACAAACAACCCCATCCAAAAGTGGGGAAAGGATATGAACAGACATTTCTCAAAAGAAGACATTCATACAGCCAACAGACACATGAAAAAATGCTCATCATCACTGGCCATCAGAGAAATGCAAATCAAAACCACAATGAGATACCATCTCACACCAGTTAGAATGGCAATCATTAAAAAATCAGGAAACAACAGGTGTTGGAGGGGATGTGGAGAAATAGGAACACTTTTACACTGTTGGTGGGATTGCAAACTAGTTCAACCATTATGGAAAACAGTATGGCGATTCCTCAAGGATCTAGAACTAGATGTACCATATGACCCAGCCATCCCACTACTGGGTATATACCCAAAGGATTATAAATTATTCTACTACAAAGACACATGCACACGTATGTTTATTGCGGCACTATTCACAATAGCAAAGACTTGGAATCAACCCAAATGTCCATCAGTGACAGACTGGATTAAGAAAATGTGGCACATATACACCATGGAATACTATGCAGCCATAAAAAAGGATGAGTTTGCGTCCTTTGTAGAGACATGGATGCAGCTGGAAACCATCATTCTTAGCAAATTATCACAAGAAGAGAAAACCAAACACCGCATGTTCTCACTCATAGGTGGGAACTGAACAATGAGCTCACTTGGACTCGGGAAGGGGAACATCACACACTGGGGCCTATCATGGGGAGGGGGTAGGGGGTAGGGATTGCATTGGGGAGTTATACCTGATATAAATGATGAATTGATGGGTGCTGACGAGTTGATGGGTGCAGCACACCAACATGGCACATGTATACATATGTAACCTGCACGTTATGCACATGTACCCTAGAACTTAAAGTATAATAAAATAAAAAAAAATAAAATAAAATAGTAATAGTTTCTTGTGGTTAGAAATACTATAGTAAATCTTAGATGCCTCTAATCATTACCCTAAAATGTATCTCTTTCTCTTAAGTGCTTAAGTGGTCAGGGGGGAAAGTGATCTGAATTTGTTTTCTTCCAAGACTTTATAAGGCAGAGGAATGGGATTGCTGGTTGTCACTTACAGTCTGGGCCAAGGAACTTGAGAAAAGAAGCTTTAGTGGGAGGCACAAGGCTAAATGGATTTTTTTTTAAAGGTACATGCATAACATTTAAAAAAATATTTCTTGTCTTTTAAAAATCCTTTCTGAATTACAAGTGATAAATAGGCTGAGCATTAGGGGAAATGAAGTAGTCTTCAAATTATGGCTTTATCAAGCTTCAAAATCTGCAATGAAAATTTTAGACAACTTGAATCAATTAGTTACCACTAAGCTAAGAGTAATAACTGTTACGCTTTTCTGATTAAACAGATTTCTACCGACTTGTCTCAATAAGGTATTTTGTTCATTGTTCAAGGAGACATTTCTCCTTCAATGCTAAAATATTTTGAAAAAAAGACCTTTACCTCATCGCCACACATTTCCCATTGCTCTACACATAGTAGGAGTGTGAGATCCCTGTCTGCTCACCTTCGTAAAGTTTCCCATTGTCTGAACGTAGTAGGAACTCCATAACTACATGAATGACAATGCTTGCCTTGTAGACTACAAAATTCTGTTGTCATTTTCTTTTTTCTTTCCAATCTTGGATATTCATGTATCTCTGAAATACATCAGTTGAGTTTTATCAGCAGAAATCTCAGCATACAGTTAATAAATTTTGTAATTATTGAAGTTTAGTTAATTGATGAGTTATAAATGATTGCCTTGAAAATCAAGAATAGGTTTTCTGTTACTCTACTTCTAGAAAATTATAAAGTAGCCTCCATAATATTTTTTTTTCTTACAGGAGTGTAAAGAGACTGAAATTAGGGAGAAGAATCAGTAAACACAGTGTATATCCTTTATTACTTATCCAAGAGAAGTTGAATACCTCCCTAAAAAAACTCCATCAAAATTTTTTTAAGTGTATGATGACATTTCCTTATAGTTTTTGGCATGGTTATCTCAACTCTGTTGCACACAGTGCATTGCTAAGAATATATTTTTCCAAAATTTTTATTTTACTCTCAAGATAGTGCTAGAAACAAGTCAATCATTGTTTCTGGAAGAAATTGAAATTAATATTACCCTTGAGGATCAGGAAAGAGCAGATGAAACCAAGAAAGTGTAATGTGCTTCATATGGCTGGGAATACAATACTGAACCAATCATATTTTGGCATCTGATGTTAAATCTTATTGTTCCTATTTGTAATAGTATTTTCTCTCCTATACTGCCTCTGTGCTTTGAATAAATGAGGGTGCTCACAGCTGAGCTGATTGCCATGGTTACAGGAAATCTGTGTATTACATCTCCTGGAAGCAAAAAAAAGTGGGTAGTTGAAGGTAAACATTGTCCTTTTACTGAGAACAGTTCTCTCCAGGTGGCACCCCTGACTCATGCTCCCATTGAAAACTTTTAAGGAATGCATTAAGTTTCAGGTGCTAGTCCACCCTCCTGTCCTGCTCATAAAGGCACACCCTTGATGCCCAATGCTATTTTCATCTCCAAAAGGCTAGCTAGCTTGGTTTCTGGAGATTGGGGGCTGGGAGCAGGTTTAGAGTTGCATACATAAATAAATCTGTGAGACCTATAAAGTTATATTTATTATTATAATGTATTTGGTAAGCATTGGTTTTGCCATTGGCACCAGACAGTTGAGTTTTGATACTTCTGATGTTGCAATAGCCACCACTAAGAGCGCTAGTACTAATGCCATAGCTTTCCTCTCTCCCCAGGGGATTGTGGAGAGTTGGGCCTTCAAGCTCTGTGAGTAAATGGCTGGGTTACATTCAGTCTTGTTTAGTTAAATTCATTTTCCAAGCATGTATTTTTTTTTTCCTTTGCAATTCATCAATTCATTGATGTATTGACCTATTACAAGCAACAAACACTGGATGTGTGGTGGAGGCAGGTGGGGGTGGGGCATTGGGATACATAAACTCCTTTAGGAAAGGGGTTGGCCAGACACGGTGTTTTCCTAACTCCCAACCCACTTACCAGGTAAGAAAAGTACTTTACCCTAGTCTTCTTGGCCAGGTAATCTCTCTGCACCCCCAGGGCTAGAAGATCATGGAATATGGTGGAAGAAAATGCCTCAGTATCATCCCAAGCATGTATTAAGAGCCTATTGTATGCCAGTTGTTCTACCAGGCTCTGAAATTACAAGGATAAATTAGTCTCTTCGCTCTCAAGGAGTTGAGTCAGACAAGTGTTATCTTTCCAAGGATGAAAGAGTGAGCTATAAAAGAAGATTTCTTTAGACTTTCATTCAGTTTTTCCAAAGAACCTGTGACTGAGAGTAGCATTTTCTGTTTGTTGAAAAAAGCGTTGCAGGTGTGAGAGGCCATGATTGACTCTGAATGTTTCAGTGATCTTGAAGGCTGGAGCTAGTAACTTCCTTCTTACTCTACACACTTTTCTGTATAGTTTAGCCCATATTTCATATTTCCTTGTGTCCCCATTTAGTTTGTTTTTTTCTGTCTACTCTTTTTGTCCACATAATATATTTATAGATAAGTTTTAGCCCCCCTTTCTCTCTCTTATTGTAGCTAATTCCCTTGGTGGTGTAGTTCTATTGAAATTGGAATAGAAATAGGGAAGTTAATGTTATAATTCATTACCAATGAGTTCATACTTTTCTTTGCATAAGAAAGATATTCATGGCATGAACTAAGCTGACTGGTTTGCTCCCTGGAAGGAAGAGGTTTTATTTCTTTGTTACAGATCCAGCTTTTGGGCAAGGGTTGCTATTTTGTACAAAGCACTTTTTAAGCCTGATTCTGTTGTTGTGCAGGAAGACATCCAAAGAAAGCGCAATGTTTTAGGTAAACTGGTCAGTACCAGATCTTGATTGAGATGTATTCATTCCCTTTCTGTTTGTTTAAAGTGGTCTGGTCAGTCTTCTAGCAAAAATGTCTTTTAGAAAATTTTGCTCATCTTCAGAATTAACTATGGGCAGAAAATCTTGCTGTCCTGTCCCTGAAAGAAGGGAAACCATCTAGAATTGGACACACATTCCAAAAATTTAACTTCCATTTCAGAAGCTAGTCATCTTCAAAGAACTATCTGGAAGAATTTTAATAGTGATGTAAGAGTTTTCAACACATTCACTATTCATGCCAGTTGCTTTTCTTTGCCAAAATGGGATACATTTTTATTTTGTCCAAATAGATTCTTTGGTGTTTGAGCTGTTCAGATAGATTTGCCTCATGGATTTCAGAAGGATCCTTAAGCTTTTTCATCTTGATCTGACTGAGATTATCTTATGTTTTGCAAGGATATGAGAAGGAAAGTGCAGTCTAACAGTGGGCCTGTCCATTTGCCATTTTTGGCCACATTGTGACTCCTGTGTTTGCTTGTGACAGTAGGGCACTTACCAACTTAGAATTGACATGGGCTAGGGCATGAAAGAGGTATATCCATTTATGGAATGGAGAAAATCTTTGAATAGTTAGACTTTTGGCCAAATTATTAGAAGTATATTTTTGCAAACAATTTTGGATTACATTTTTTAGAGCCTAACATATCACTACATCAATCTGCTTGCCTTTTGAAGGTAATTGCTACAAGAGGTATTAATTAGTTTCAGAAAGGGTGGATATTTGGAAACCTAGTAGGTCTCTAGGATTTTATGCAGTGGTTAAAACTGTGGTGCGTTTTAGTACATCCCTCCATCCCAATACTCTCAAATCTCATAGATCATAGCCTAATATGAAATTTACTCCCAGCAGACCACACAAACAGAAAGTAATTGGCAGGATTCACTTCTAAAACTTTACAGCGATATTCGGTCTTCTAAGAAGAACATTTTCAAGGGATTTGTGGAAACAATTGAAGATTAGGCATGACAGCTTGGTAGGTATAGCAGCAACTCTGAGGGGACACTTAAGTTTGGAATAGCAATGTAACATTGAACAGATATCAAACAACACCAGGGTAATCCATCTTAGGAGCCTTGGGTTATATATTATGGCTTTCCGAAATGGGCTCCTGAGCTGTGTCCTAGCTGTATTTTAAAATTAAAACAGAAACAGTACCTCTCTTCTTTGTTACTTCTTGGCTTAAGCCAAGAAAACTTAGATGCCTTCCCTGAATATCAAATTTTTTCCAATTCTCTGACAAACAAGTTGAAGGAGATGATGGGTTTGGTGTGTGTGCTGGTCAACCAGCTGCATCCTCTACAGGTTCTTTTAAATATTTTGTTTTTCTTCAGATATTTTATTTCTGACTCTCAGTTTGTAATGTGGACATTGGCTAGGTATCCCAAATTCAGAGTAAGTAGCTGAAATATTCCCAAGCATGCAAACATGAAAAGAGGTTTGAGCTGTTTTGTTTGTTAGTGGGAAAGGGGGTTGTTTTATGTTTTCCTCCAAACACCACTTTCACTCTTCCCTTTCCTCATTCCCAGGATGACTATGAGGAGTGACCTTCTCTACTACAGATTCAAGTTTTTGTCTTACACTAAAACATAACGTCCATGCAAACTAGGTTTTCTTCATCCCGGCTCTGAGTATTTCTTACTGTTTCTCTATTTCCTTTTTGATTTCACTCGTCTCTGTGATCATGTATAAAACCAGAATCCCAGCTAATTATTTAATGGTGTCATTTTGACAAAAGGACAAAGCTCTAATTTTCATGTAGATATTCATAAGATATTCATGTAGATATTCATAGTACAGACAGTAGAGCTAACTTTTCAAGTAACTACATTTATGTGAGAAGAACGGTGCTGTTAAAATGATACTTAGAAACTAGTCAATAGACCTAAGTGTTAGAATTGAAAGTGCCATTAGATATCTGACACAGTGGTAAATTATTCTAGGTCCCAATTTCCTCATTCTGACAAATGAGAATGTTGTGTTGATGTTTTCCCATTTTTTAAAACCCTAATATTCTGTGGTTTAGAAATTTATAATCTACAGACGTTGATTATAGTAATTAAAATTCCCTGTCCCTGACCAAAGTACTATCTTTATGTTAACCAAGATTTAGAAGCATACCTCTGTGAAGGGAACATTCTTAATTCGGTGAAACTAAAGCTGGCAAGAATTCTACATTTAATTGTTCATATTGAAAAAGCTGTTAACTACCAAGTGAAAGAAAGACATTTCTACAAAGGCCATCGTGGGTAGTATTTGGAATTTGTGGACATCTGGAATGACTCCTCTTCCACCTTTTCATTGCTCTTCCTCCTTCCCTAGGAATCCCAAAGCCAGCACGCTCTTGAACTTCAATTTTCTGGATTGTGAATATATAGGTAATGGGGTAGAGTATGCATCCTTAAATCCCCATGGTTACAGAAGCTTGCAGTAACAAAAAAAACCCTTGTATATTAAAAATTCATATATCTTAGAGACAGGGTCTCACTGTGTCACCCAGGCTGGAGTGCAGAGGTGCAATCATAGCTCACTGTAACCTTGGACCTCTGGGCTCAGGCAATTCTTCTGCCTCAGCCTCCCAAAGTGTTGTAATTACAGGCATGAGCCACCATGCCCAGCCTAATATTTTAGAAGAGAGCTATATAATTTTTAAAAATAGACATTGAAAGTAAGGGAATATTTCTAAAGGAGCCCTTAAGGAAATATGGACATAAATTTTCTAGAAAAAAAACCCGTGGTAATTACAATATCTGGGAAAAAGAAAATCAGATTTTGTAAAAAGTTTACACTCAGATTCGAAAAGCTTTGATTTGGAATCTACCATATTCCAGGCACTCTACCAGATGTTTTATTTTTCATCTCGTTTAATCCTCACAGTGATACTGTAACAAAAGTATGATTATTTTATTTTCAGATGATGAAAGCGAGATACATAAATGTACTTGCCCAAGAATTTAAACTGAGTCTGTTGGATCCAAGTATCAAGAAAAAGTATCATCTGAATATTTTCCCCCCAAGAAATTAAGTTATTGAAGTTCTCACAATTACTAACAGTATGATAACCTAGTGTTGTCTAAGAAAAGCTTAAAAAGACAAATGACCTGGCAGTAATATATAAGAACTGCCTGCTTATGTGTTGCAATTATATAATTTGTATGTAAATGAGTATACTTAGGTAAACAATCTCCTTATGGGTTTACCCATCCCATAGTAATGTGCTTAGCCCTCTTTTCAAGAGATGTACAAAGGTAACATCAACCCATGTCTTAGTAATCATCAGATTAACAAAATGCATATCAGTTTGGATTTTTCTCCATGCCATTATGGGAATATACTATAATTATCATAGTTTTACTCTAAGAGCTCAATTTGTCCTGGATAGTGAAGGTTGTATAATATTAAATCTATGTCTTGGAAAGTGGTAAAGTTGTTATAGAAAACATATTGAGCCACTTTTCAAAGTTCAAAATAAGAAAGTTGTTTTTGATACTAAAACCACTGATTTATATCAAAAAGTTCACAAGTGTTTATAATTTTTAGTAACTTCTAACACTGAAAGAAAATAACTCAGCCATCAGTGCCAAATTTCCTATTTTCAAGTCCAAAAGGATCAGATTGGTTTGAAAATTGTCACACATATAAGCCTGTTTAATTGGTTAATGAAATATTTTCAAAGAGAGAAATGTCTTACTGCATGGTTTTTCTGGGCTCTGCCCAGAAAAGGCAACTTTGGAGGGAAGGGTTTATCAGGAAGAAGGATGTCACTTTTCACCAGTCTTGTGTCTGCTATTTCAACACCTTCTTGACTCTACTTCTTGATTTTCCACGAAAGTGCTGGGAAGGCCTGGATGCTCTAAGTGGGAATATGGTGCTGAGACCAGCTCGGTTGTAGAGACCCTAACCCAGTGGTGCTAGAGGAATTAAAGACACACACACAGAAATATGGAATGTGGAGTGGGAAATCAGGGGACTCACAGCCTTCAGAGCTAAGAACTCCGAACAGAGATTTACCTGCATATTTATTGACAGCAAGCCAGTGATGGGCATTGTTTCTATAGATTATAGATTAATTTAAAGTATTCCTTGTGGGAAACAAAGGGATGGGCTGAAACAAAGGGATGGACTCTGGCTAGTTATCAACAGCAGGAACATGTCCTTAAGGCACAGATTGCTTATGCTATTGTTTGTGGTTTAGGAATGCCTTTAAGCGGTTTTCCGCCCTGGGTGGGCCAGGTGTTCCTTGCCCTCATTCCGGTAAACTCACAACTTTCAGTGCAGGCGTCATGGCCATCATGAACATGTCACAGTGCTGCAGAGATTTTGTTTATGGCCAGTTTTGGGGCCAGTTTATGGCCAGATTTGGGGGCTTATTCCCAACATATGGAGTGTCCTGTGCTCAGTATTTGATTAGAAAGAAGTGGTTCTTTCCCCCTTTTTTCCATGCAGAAAGTCTTGGACCAAAAGGGTAGAGGGAAATATCAAATTCTAGCTTTAAAAGCTCAACATAAACAAGTACCTTAATTCAGCATGATTTTTTGAAAACAAACTCATGTCCCTCAGTTGGCCATAATTGCAGTTTATTTCCCTGCCCGTGAGAATGCTGATCTCACTCAAGTTCTGACCACTGAGGAAGACTAGGTTTGATCTTATTCTTGGCTGCAACTAGCATTGATGTAAAGCATGTTTATACATAAAACAAAAAGCAGCTAAAAGGCTTATCTGTTCTTAATCTCCAAATATGTATCTGACGCTTCATGGAGTGTCTTTTTCATATGGGTTTAATCCTCCACCAGGTGCGATGACTCACTCTTGTAATCCCAGAAGTTCAGGAGGTCAGGATGGACAGATCATTTGAGCTCAGGAGTTCAAGACCAGCCTGGGCAACATGGCAAAACCCTGACCCTACAAAAAAATACAAAAATTAGCTAGGCTTCGTGGCGCATGCCTGTGGTCCCAGCCGCTTGGGAGGTGGAGGTGGGAGGATCGCTTGAACCCAGCAGGCGGAGGTTGCAGTGAACCAAGATCTCACCACTGCACTGCAGCCTGGACAACAGAGCAAGACTTTGTCTCAATTAAAAAAAAAAAAAAAGAGAGAGAGAGAGAGACATTAAAGTTGAATCCTCTACACATGTATTTCTCTGTCTCCAAAAGACTGAAAAGCAAGAACGAACCAAAACTCTCTTACCTTGATTGAATCATAGGCAGGGAAGATTTGAAGGAATATCACTCTTTAAGGTTCTCTTCAAGAGAAAGAAAAGGAAAGAACAGAAAAGAAAAGAGAGAGAGCGTGAAAAAGGAAGAAGGGAAGGAAAGAAGGATGAGAGAGAAAAGGAAGGAAGGACGGAAGGAAGGAAGGAAGGGAGGGAGGGAGGAAGGGAGGGAGGAAGAAAAGGTCAATGCAGACCTTTACGTAAAGTCCTACTCCCATTCAAATTTTGAAGAATGCCCCCCACTGTTCTATCCTATTCCCCAGGAAACACCTGTCTCTTCAGTTAGTCCTTTGTTGGATAATGACAGTGTGTCAAGGGGAAATAGCATTTCCTATGTGTTAGATTTTTTTTGTTAGAGCCGTATCCCATTCAGGTACTTTTCTTTCCTTTTCTTTGATGGAGGAAAAATGCAGGATGATGAGAAAGCCCCGACTGACATCAGTAGATTATTTTAGCTTTATAAAGCCATTCCAGTCGATCACTAGGGCTTGAATATGCCTTAGGCTCAAAGTATATAAATTGGAGTTTCTCTTGTGGTTCAGTTTTCCTTCTGAAGGGTTACAAAATTGGAGCTAATAGCTAGAGAAAGGGTCCTCTAGCATATTACATATAATTTGGTGGGATTGTCCATCTTGATATATTTATAAATGTCTCTCAGTCCCTTTACATGTACTTCTGTTGATGCTTCAATTACCTTTTAGTGAAGAGAGTGTGGGGAAAATAATTCCATTATCAAATATGCTTTTATTATTCTTCTTTAATGCCTTTTTCATTTTGGAGTTGTAGGAAATTATGCTTATTTTTGTTTTTAAACTAATCATTGGCTTTTTGATAATAATACAACTACTTTTTCAATATAGTAAAGCTTTGACAGTGTTTCCCCCCAAAAAATTATAGTCAATAGTTCTCTCTCATGCCTTTGTTTCCCCCACTTCTGGTTACACCAGAAGGTCCTGTGCTTATATTCGGTCATCACAGTCCTGGAGGCTTTGCCTTCTGACTGTTTTCCTTCTGTAGATTCTGTGGTCACCATAACCTGAAATGAGGACTACTTTGTGACATGAAGCAGTAACCTGAAGAAGGGCCAAGGGGATGAAAAACACAGTGTAGGCTAACACAATGTAAAAAGTAGCTTAAAAAATAAGACAAAATAAATCATTCTCCTTCAAAACGAATTGAGGCAAAATGAGCAAAAGGGTCAAAATATAAAATTCATGGGCTGACCTGGAAAATATAAAGATGGACCTAGAGATTGAATTTCAACCCTAAATTGCTTGAATCTCTTCAATCTGTTAATTGATTAGTTCACTAAACAATTATGTATTAAATGTCAGACACCATACCATCAGGTTCTGGTAATAGAAATAAACATGGCAGATCTGCTTCCTGTGCTCATGTTATTTATAATCTAATGGGGAGAACAAAGTTTATTTAAATATTACAAAAAATAATTACATACATACAAATGTGATAAGAGCTCTGCAGAAACTAGGTAAAGTACATTTTAAATGACAATCTATAAGTCTCTATATTCAACAAAGACCCTGTGAATCTCTCAAAATACACTATAATATAAAATATATATTTTAGTTATTAATGTGAAATTGCTAATAATTAGTATAAAATGTAAAATTGTTTTATAATTTCATTGATTTGAAGTATGTAAATAGGAAAGAAAATTCACCATTGGGTGTGCCAATCAGAAAAAAATGTCTACTATACCACTGATACTCTCCCAGAGAGTTTCTAAGACACACCAGGCTATTGATGGGGAACTATAATAGCAGCTGCTTAGAGATGTAGAAATGAACTATTCAACTTGTATCTTTGTAGTCAGCCAGTTATTTACCTAAGATTCCTTTCTTCTTTAAAATGGAGATAATAATGATTAGTTCAATAAACTGAGAGGCTGTTGTACGTCTAAATTAGATAAAATCACTTTTCAAAGATCTACAAATCATATTAGTGTTTCGAATTCTAAAAACAACAGGAGTGTTTAGTTCAGTTCGTGGCAACATTTACAGAGAAATAAAACATTTAACAGGTTATTATAAGGTAATAACTAAATTAAAACCCACTTTGTAGTCAAATAAATGCAGAATTGATGCTGAGAAAGTCAGATCAGTGATGTAAAGGAAATTAGGAAAAGTTCCCCAAATGCATATTCTTATGCAAAAAATGAAAACGATAAGATCAAAATAATAAATAAGAGAGCCATCCTTCAGCTAACAGATAATCCCTGAAGGAGAAAACAAATCAAAAGTGAATGAAACACTTACCGAAGATATACTAGAAGAAATTTATCTTTGATAAAAAACTATTTATTGTTTATTTCTATTTTCTAAATAATACTGAAACAACAGTATCTTATCTATCTTGTATATCTTACTTGTATAATTAAGTAAAAATTCCTGTTGTTTTATGTGAATTTCTGGCTATACTAGAAGACTACAGCTTTTTATAATTTGGGAATAGTTACAATGCTTAATTTTATTTGTGTAAAAGCCAAGCAAAGTTTAAGCACAGCTGACTAAAATAACCTCCAGGCTAACTCCCATAAACTTGAATTAAGCACTAGATTGGTTTAAAGCACTGGTTTATTCCATGTTGATATTAGTCATAAAAGTATGTGTCTCTTACAGGAATACAAAATATTAGCCATGGAGGTTATTAACTGTCTAGACTTGATAACATATATATTTAACAACACTTTTCCTGGCTTGGAACAAATTAAGCTACCAAATCCTTGCCATCCAATAAACTGATAACCTGATTGGGGAGAAAGATGTATGCAGGAAAAATAAAGAAATGAACAAGAAAAAATAAAGAAATGAACAAAGATCACGTCTCGACATTTTGGCTAAGATCAAGTGTAGAAATTAACAAAGAAAGGTATTAAAAGGTTATGACATAGTTTGAATAAGGAATCAAGAAGTTTCAAATTTTTCTATTTGGCCATTGGTTATATGAAAGGGGCAATTTCAAAGCATGTGCAGAATTATGACTGCTTTGAAAACATTCTTCAGGTTCTGGAGACTAGAGATAACTGTAATGGAGAAAGCTATTTTCAATGTTGTCATAGCAATACAGTTGTCATCCTTGCTCTTTTGGAATGGAGCCATTTGATGAGTTTCTTATGGTCACATTCTACCTCTTCTGCAGCAGCATCATCATAATGGCTATTATTTGTTAGACTGTTATAAAATTGCACCTAATATTTGCATAGTATGTATTCTATCCCAAGTCTATTATTTAATAATCAACATGTACTACTAGTCAACATTCCTTGTAATAGCTCTATGAGGTAGATACTATATTTTTTCACATTTAACAGATGGGGAAATGAAAGCAAAGATAATGTAGGTAACTTGCCCAAGGTGAAAACTTACAAATTACAGTGCTGAGGTTTGAACCCAGGCAATCAGGCTCTAGACTGTGCTCTTAATTGCTATGCTGCACTGCCTACGACCAAACCTTGTAATAGGTGCTATAGTAATCTTCACAAGAACCTGACAAGATAGAGATTATTATCTTCATTTTTATACGATGAGACTGAAGAGGTTAAATTGCCAAAAGTCACAGCATTAATAAGTGACACAGCTAGGATTCAAACCCAGATTTGGGTGAATCCAGTGTCTGTTTTCATTACCCAACACTACCTTGTATTGAATTTTAGATAACATATCCTCTAGGCAGGAATTTCTGTCTGAATACACAAAACATCATATACTATGAATATGTGATATGTTTTTGAAAGGTGATTTTTCTTTCAGGAGATCTATTTTTAAACATATTTTTAAAGCAGATTTGAATAGGAATATATTTGATACTTGATTAAATAAACCCTTTATTTATAAATATAAGATTGAAAAAGCATGTTTCTTAGCTAGCTCCCAAAGGGAATACTGAGAATAACAAAAATAAAAGTTGTCTCAATAAGTTAAGCTACAGCAATGTTAGAGCAAATTAACTGTTATGTTTATTGTTTATTCTCTGTTAGCTAATATTAGAAACTCCTTTGTATATGTGGCATATACAAATAAATAGAATTAGCATTTAAATAACTGGTTGTATCAAGTCTAACAAAACATATATTCTTTATTAGGTGTGGTTTCAATGAAGAATATGTTGTTGAATCAAAAAGATAATTGGATCAGTGATGTTGAATCTTTCACAGGTGATGTTGAGAAGAAAATTCCATGTATAGTTAGAGCTAATGACTTAGTAAGATGTGTGCTTCGAGTTTTCCCAGTGATATTGAAAAGTTTTTAAGTCATCATCATTATCACTCAGAGGCTCCTGGTGTCTTGAAGTACCCATTTGTATGACAACTGGCTAACACCAAATTGTTTGTGGCAAACTGGATGAAACCCACTTTTCTGCCATATAAATTCGTCTTTTGGTTTCACATTTCTCATGACCAGTTTTTATTCAACTCAGAAATGTCTTTTGATTTTATTAATTCACTTAGGCTGCTTGTATGATTGTGAATTAAGTCTTATTCCTTTTCTATGTATAAGGTAAAGAAAGTACATTACTTTTACCTGTTTTGTTTTTTTTATTTTAATAGTAAGTTGAATTAATGCTTTTTAAAAAAGTGTTAGAAGATTTTTTTTTTAAAGAAACCACAGTTTGCCTGTTCAAGTTTGAGCCAACTCAAGTTCTCTTTGGGTAAAAGCCAAGTGAAAATATGTCTCAAGTTTCTTACATGAAAGAAGCATATAAAGGCAGGAAATTTAAAGACCACCTAGCGATTTTTAATATCACAGGGAACTATTTGGTTGATTTTTGGTATCTTTTTCCCTTTAGAAAAATAGATTAAAAATACTAATAAGGCTGGTTTAATCTTCCTTTGAAAATGGAAAGGAAAATGAGGGCATGGTGTTCACTTAACAATGGATGCATGAAAATGACAGCATCCTGGGGAGCAAGAGCAATGACATAAATCTTTTTAAATGGGGATATTAAACACTTTTTCTTGACAGGCTAAAGGCAGTGTGTACAGGGAATAATTATAATACCTCAAGAGGGTGAAAAGCTGAAGTGGTTTGTTGGAATAGATATTACTGGGACGTATATTTTTTTCCTGATGCTTCCCAAATAAAGGATTCAGTGTGTGTCAGATGTTGATTTTTTTGAAAAGCTATACACATTTTAATCTAACAGAACATTTATTTTATTCTGTGATTTATCTGTTGGCTGTTTTTTGAAGAATTTTTGTGTGCCTATACTTCTCTGGAAAATTTTATCTTCTTTCTTCTATTTCTAGCTTCATAACTGCCTCCATGGTCTTACTCACTTTCTTCAGCCATCTCACACGTATCTGATGCACAGAATACTATGATGCTCCTTATTAAACACAACATGTAAGTATAGAGATGGGAACTTCAGTGGCATGGAATTCCTTTCTTAGAACATTATGGATATCATTAATCTTTTGGGTAGCGTTGCTGAGAGCCATGCTTGTCTAAGCTTATGAGGAATCTCCCACGATGTTAAAGAAGTCAAAAACAACTCAAGAAAAAGAAAATTGAATTAACTTTCATCTCTCTATTAATGGGTAAATGACTTCTATCTGAACTTCTCAACTTCTATCTGAAAATTTTTCTTTTTGAAACTTGCTGTTAATTTCACAGCACCTGAAGATTCTCTTAAGACCAATGGGTAGTTATAAAGTTCCATTACAAAAATGAACAAAATAATGACATAACCACTCTTAAAAAATGAGGGGCTCTTGAAAACAAAATATTTTGTGAAGTCTGTGTACAAAATCATCATCTCATTTTGTTCTGTAATATATGCCACATCTATCTTTGAGTTAATACATTCAGTTTCAAGTAGTTCTAAACTTTGAGGTCTAACATTGATGACTGAGCTTGAAATCATACTCTAGAATTGGATGATGAGCTCACATAAACCCATTTATGTTGGAGGAAAGGGGAAATGGAGAAGAATCTCCACCAGCAGAGACGGTACACAAAATATTCTCATGTACACTCACAATTTGTGATTGTCATGGCCAGACCAAAAAGAGGTTCCCACCCTCTCTCTCATCCCCTCCTTCTACAGCAGATTGTTTTGTAGGCTTAAACTAGCCTTTTATTTTAGCTGCATTAATTGCTAATGCTAGATGAATAGTACTCTCCTTGCCTCTGGTGTAAGCACTTCAGAGGGGAGAGGGGGCAGGGTGTAAAAAGAAGAAAGCATCATCATTCTTTCAATTCACGTGTATGTAATAATTACACACTTTGAGGGGAGCGTTCAGAAGAATATTAATAAATTCCTTTGAGAGTTCTTTTCAATAACAGGCAGGCTCTTTTACCTTTGGAATATTCCATGTGTCATTATTTTTCATCCTTAGCTTTCCTTTGGGGTGCAATCATTGGCAGTTCAGACAACTTTCACATCAAAGTTTTCGAGTTGAAGAAAGTCATTTAAGTAAGATTAACTTAAGTAAGTACTCATTTTCACTAAATATCCAGAGGAAAAAATCAATCATCTCTTAATAGAAAGATGTGTGTTTAAAATATTATCAATGAATGTTCACCCATTAGCCAGAGAGAATCTTCCTGGCATGAGTCCAGGCTGTCTGCATGAGTGAAAAGAGAACATTTTGTATTCTACCTGCCAGGTGAGAATCTGAGTCATACTTTCCCAAGTGGTGTTTTTGGAGACAGAGCCAATGAGAAATTTAAACTTTAGAAGTTCCTCCTTCTTAATATAATGCATAAAATATTGACAGAGTGTGTAATATGAATGTTTTTTAATTCCAAGATATGGCTATAAGGTTTTAATAACCAATCTAGGGAAACACTAGCTAATTTAGAACATAATTCTTGGAGGAGTTTGTTATGCCCTTAGGGCTCTGGCTTTGGAGAGACCTTTGATAATATTTAGCATTTCTCCATTGAGACTCTTAAGTAGCTCGATCTGGGTAACTTTGTGTTAGGATGTTCCATTTCATTAAAACATTCCTTGTCTTATTATCATTCCCAAGTCTTTCTAATAGTTATAGAATGTGATTGGCTTAATAAAAGGTTTTCTAGGAGACTGCTCAATTCATTAAATGGGATTTTTATGATCAAAATTAACATTTAAAGTATTATATTTTGAAATAATTGTGATGAATGAGTTAAATAGGCTACATTTTTAAATTAACATTTTGACTATGGTTTTGAAATTCAAAGCTTTACTTGTTTTGAAGTAAACATAGGTTGGGTGATTCTGTTGCTTAAATTATTTTCTACTCTTATCTATGCTTTAATCAAACTCGAACAGTTACACATTTTCATATTGCTATTCATCATTATTATGGGGGTCTCAGATTCAGTAAACTGTATACATATTCACCCTATTCTTCCCATTTTTAGTGTGAGAACACAGTTGTTCACCTTTCTTTTGCAGCCTAATTTCAACTCAAACATCACAGTCCAGTCAGAGAAAAAAGTTTTCCATTTGCTACATCGGTGACAGAAAATTCTTCTTAAGCTCCTTTATTTATTGTATTGCCTTGCTTAAATAGGCTTCCAATTGTGTACACCTTTAGACCAAGTATTAGCCTGACCCCCAAAGATGTCTATAATATGACCCCACTCTGCCCTTTCAAACTTAGTTCTCATGACTCGTCTATAAGAAACATGTACTGTCAACAAAGCAAGTTATTCACTGCCCCGAGAGTACCCTACATACATCTGTACATGTGTGCTTTTGTTTTACACTTTACCCAGCCTTCATGATCTTCCTTTCCCTTTACATATACTCATCATCTTATTAAATTCACCAAAGAAACCACTTTTTCCAAGTTTCTTCATATGTACTCTGCTCATAGCTTTCTCTCTCCCCACTTTGGATTTCGGTAGCTGTTATGGTCTGAATGTCTGCATCCCCCATCAAATTCATATGTTGTAATTCCAGGTTCCAATGTGATGGTCTTAGGTGGTGGGGTCTTTGGGAGGTGATTAGGTCATGATAATGGAGTACTTAAGAATGGGATTAGTGGCCTTTTAAAAGCGACCCCAGAGTGCTCCCTCATTCTCTTTCTGTCATGTTACAGTCCAATAACAAATGGAAAATCTGCAGCCTAGCAGAGGGTCCTCACCAGAACTTGATCATGCTGACACCTTGATCTTGGACTTCCCATCCTCCATAACCATAAGAAATAAATTTCTGTTGTTTATAAACCACCCAGTCTATGATATATTGTTACAGCCATTTGGACTGACTAAAACAGTAGTATTCACTGTTTACCAGATAATATTTACCAAATACACACTAAATGTATTTATATATTTATTTAAATGTATTCATACATTTATTTAAATGTATTCTTTCTTTTCTTGAGTATAAGCTTCTTAAGGGAAAAAAGCCTGTCTTATCTGTCTTATTCATAATACAGCATAGAATACCAGCTCCAGAGAAGACACTCAATGTTTGCTGAAAAAGAATGAAAGGCAGGTAGGAAGGCAGGAAGGCAGGAAGGAAGGGAGGGAGGAAGGGAGAAATGGAGGGGAAGGAATGAAAGGGACAGGGTTCGGGGAGATTTGTCTCTTATGAAAAGGAATGTAACTTTTTGAAAGGATCATGTTTTTGTGTGAAAAGAAACTGAACATTCATTGCAAAATTGTAGATGCTCAGACATTCATTCATTCATTCATTCAATAAGTATTCGTTAAGTTCCTTCTTTTCTGCCTCCATGAGGGATTTTGCTTTCTATTTGCCTCATCATATCAAAGTTTTGGAAAATAACAGTTTCTTCTCACCAAGTTTTGGGGAATATTTGTTGACTATGTGATCTATCTCCATATATGCATTAAAAATGAATGTCTCTCTCCTCTAGTATTCTCATCATGAAATATATTTTTAATTAAGACCCCAAATTAGGATCATATTCTAAAGATTAAGAATATAATATATATTATATTTATATACACACAGGATTATATATATATAAAATCTTTCATAGAAGGTGATTTTGAAATATATATATATGATTATTCATTGATATACATGGATAAGAAAGGCCTCAAAATAAGCTTAATTCTTCTGTGATGACAAATATCTACTATTTCAGTGCCAAACAATAGCTGTTCACATCTATATTGAAATATATTTAGAATGGATGTATATTTCTATCTAAGTGGGCTGTAGTCTGTGTGCATTCATTCTACATATTTCTTCTTCCTCTCTGGCCAACGCACAAACTTAGCAAAACAGCATATATTTACCTGTCTCTTTAATATCATCTATTATCAAGGAGGTGATAGGGTTGCCAGTCAATCTGCCTGTGAAAAGTGGTCAGAGATAACGTAAATTGCTCTGAAAATATTTCTGCAAAACCTGTGTACAATGTCATATCAGTGAGGGTACTCTCAACAGAAAGTAATGGAAAATTCAGGGGCCAAGCTTGATGGCTCACAGCTATAACCCCAGCAACTCAGGAGGCTGAGGCAGAAGGATCACTTGAGCCCAGGAGTTTAGACTAGCCTGAGCAACATAGCGAGATCCAGTCTACACAAAAAATAAAAAATTAGCTGACTGTGGTAGCACATGCCTATAAGTCCTAGCTACTTGGGAGGTTGAGGCTGGAGGATCGATCCCTTGAGCCCAGGAGTTCAAGGTTATAGTGAGCTATAAGCTGTGATCACACCATTGTACTCCAGACTGGGCAACAGAGCAAGACTTTGTATCAAAGAAGGAAGGAAAGAAGGAAAGAAGAAAGGGAAGAAGGAGGGAAGAAAGGAAGGAGGGAAGGAAGGAAGAAAGGAAGGAAAGAAGGAATGAAGGAGGGAAGGAAGGAAGGAAGAAAGGAAGGAAAGAAGGAAGAAAGGAAGAA
>NC_045436.1:40950641-41072696 GCF_002776525.5 Piliocolobus tephrosceles | reverse complement strand
GGAAGGAAGGAAGGAAGAAAGGAAGGAAAGAAGGAAGAAAGGAAGAAATGAAGGAAGGAAAGAAGTGAAGGAAGGAAGGAAGAAAGGAAAGGAAAAAATTCATAAAAGTGGCTTACACATTAGGGCTGATTAGTTTAGTGCTCAATGACAGTTCTTCTATCTTTCTTCTCCATGTACATTTCTTCCATCCTAGCCAGACTGGCTATCTCCTCTCCATGTTGCTAAAGCTCTATCACGTCCTATTCATCAATGTCAGAGGAATATAAATAACAATTTCTTCCTTTGGCATATTTTTAGAATATTAAAAGTGAGTAATCTTTCCTCTGAACTCCTTTAACACTATTTGTGTTTACTATTAGCTTTATTTCTCCCACAATTACAATCTGGGGATCCAGAGGCACTTGCGTTTTGTTCACTGCAATTTCCCTAGCACCTAGTTCCTGCTGTGTAGAAGGTGCTCAGTAAATTCTTGTGGAATGAATAACTGGATATATATCTTAATGGCCAAAACTGGGTTGTATGCCCTTTCCCCAAGCCAATCGTGGACAAGGAAGATGAGAACCTTATGATTGTCTGTGACCTTTCAGAGTTTATTTGAGTTGAATGGAAAAGTGTAAATTTCCATTCATACCCCAGAATGATTTTGAGCCATGGGAGCATAAAAAAGAAGCACATGACTGTTAGGTTGACAATACACATGGTGTGCTATAAATGTCAGGGTTAGCAATTTTGCATGGGAGCAGAAGTCAGCATTTGCAGTAGGTTTTGAGTAAAGTAGGGTTAATTAAAAAAAAAAAAAAAAAAAAAAAAGAAGCAAACATAAGCTAAAAAGTAATAAAAGCTTTTCCAGCCTAGGAAAGAAATGAAACAACATTGGACATGGTAACATTGGACAATCATGCAGCTTGAGATTGTCCAGTTCTTTTTGTCTTTATGTACTCTATCTACTTAAGACTTTATATATGCCTAATGTAGTGTTCGCTATTTAATTAAGTTTCTTGGTAGAACTTGATTTTGCTTGTCTCATTTTTTGAATATTTTGAAGAGTGCTCAATCATGCCATTAGAAAATATTATCTAAAGTTACTTGGGGGAAATGGACTGTCTCATGTGATTTATTTTTGTTTGTCCACATTAAAATTCATCTTTCTAGACTTAGGCATGGAGATCCTGTAATAAACTGTTTACATCCTTATTCTGCCACCCACTGTATTTTCTACAGCTTGCTATTAGAGACATTAGAGAGTGGTATTTTGTACATATTTGGACAATTAGCCAATAGGCTTAGGTTTGATGGTTGAATTGATTAATTAGTCTTTTACCAAATGACATGTCATTGACCTTGTATTTCTCTTTCTAGTTATTTCTATTATGAAAACTTTTGCTAAATATGTTTCTGCAAAATGATGGTCAAGACTTCAGCAATGGTTAAATAGATTGCTTTATTAAAGAAAAAAGAATAGATTTTCACCTTTTGAAATCTGTAGTTCTGTGTAGATTTTTGTTTTGTTTCATGCAAGAGATCCTGTAAATAATCAGTCCTGGAATCTTGTTCATGTTTGCTAAATAAGCCTAGATCCAAATTTTGCAAAATTTACCCTTTTCACCTTTTTGAACCTGAATCCTGTATTTTTCTGTTTTCTATTATCATGATTTATTTCATTCTCCAGATTTCGTCAAAGGCTTCAAACATGAGTCAACAGTCTTATCTGGCATTTGTAAAGAACTTTTGGAAAGATCTCAAACATATTTTGAAGGGCTAATTATTCTCCTTTACTTTGGGCTTTTGGGCCTTTTGGCCAAAATTCTGCTTTTGACAATCTGAGGATTATGTTAACTGGCAACTAAAAAGCCAACAGAAGTTGAGTAGTTCTAGTCTCGTTATCACGTATTAATAGGGTTCCATCACTCCAATCTGCATACTTATTCCATGAACTTTCAGAAGAAAATGAACAATATCCCACAGTGATGAGATACACAGGCTTTAGAGTGTGCCTGCCTGGATTTGAGCCCTGGCTCTGCCACTTATTAGCAGTGTGATCTCATTGAGCCTTCATGATGGTGGTAATAATAGCATTGACTTCATAACACTATTGTGGAAGTTACATGAGATAATGTCTCAAAGACACTTAGCATAGTGCTGGGCACATTACAGTTGCTCAAAAATTGTAGCTAAACTATTATGCCAAAGAAAAAAGAGAAAGAGATGGTATAGAAGTGAGAAAAATTAAACTTTGAGGGGATATTTTCTACATACAGTAGAAATGCAGTAATTCTAGGAGATTAAATATGCAGCCAGTGATCAAGGTGTTAAGTGCATGTGGCATTGCAAGTTGGCTACTTTTGTAGATGACGCTTGCTAAGATCTCATGACAATGAATGACTATAGCAATTTAGAGGGTGTGTAACTTCTAACGAGACAGAAAACTTAATCAAACTTATCTGAGCTTTGACCTTTGCTTTCTGTAAGCACTTGGGAAGTGTAACAGGGACTTTTTGTGTGTGTGTGTGTGTGTTTTTTCTTCTGAGTCTTACCTCAGATGCCCTTTGGTGTGTCTTATATTTCAGGCCCTACCCTCTGAGAGATTCATTTTCTCCTCCCATGTGTCCCTCCCTTTATAAACATGAACTGTATATCCTAGCCTGCATCTAAATGGGCTCTCTCCTTGTTGAGAATATATTAAGATCCATTGATCTTCAGGACCTGGAAGTCATCTGTAGCCTCCTGAATGAAAAACCATGCTGTGTTTTGTGCCTCTGCAGGACCTGCCCCACTGTGAGCCCCACAGCTTAACCTTGGAAGTAGACAGTGAAGGATTTTTCTAGTCTCAGATTGTGGATGTGTCTGACATGTTGGGTAAATGGTGAAAGTAAGCATGTTATAATAATAGATGTACAAGCTGTTTTACTGCAGCACTATTTGTGATACAGACTAAATGTTTGTCAGAGAATAGTCAAATTATGGCACATCCATAAGATGGGATACTAGGTAGACACTAAAATGAATGAGATACATCTATATACGGTAACACAAAATTTCCATAACTGTTGTTGGGTGGAAAAAAAACAAATTGCAAAATATTATGTATAGTTGATCCTGTTCTTTTGTATGCAAACATATATGTATGTGCAAAAATATCTGCAAGTCTAGTAATTGAACTATTAACAGTGGTAACCTTGGAGCAATGGGAAGTGGGGGCATATCAGGATAGAAACTTTTACTTTTATTTAACACACATCTATAATGTTTGAATGATTCATGGTGAACCAGAATTCTTATGATAATTAAGAAAATGAAACGTATCTCAAGTAAAAGCTTTTTCCACTTTAGCCACATTAATTGCCAGTTATTTATTAATTATTTTTAGAAATAAAAAAGGAGAAAATTTTTCATATCCACCCCTCCTTCCATCCATAATCCTGGAGTCTGATGATAAATATTGAAGTAATGGCCCTGGAATCATTCTGTTTGATCCCAATTTGCACTTTAAGGTACAAGATTTAAAATAGTAATTTAATAATATAAGAATTGGTGTCATCAATTCTACTTATAGAAAATTTTTTTTAATAAAGGAAAAATCTTTTCTCATACAATTTCTGTATTGAAGGTTTAAAGGGATATTTGTTTGAGGGAAAATAGCTCAGAAACCAATTGGATAAAACAAGGGAGAAATCTACAAGAAATAATTGGATATTGGGATAGTATATGGAAAAATCCAGTGCCTGGCATGTCAGTGCTGAGCTTAGGAAAGCTTTGTTGTTGTTACTTTAATAAACTTAACCACAGATTGCCTAAGGTCACAAGACACTGGATATTTTAAGTGTCAGTGTCGGTGTGTGTATGTGTGATTTAGATAAGGGGATGGAAAGAGGCTCAAAGGGAGAAGGAGAGAAAGAAAGAGAAGGAGAGCTAGAAGGAGATGTGGGTGGGTAAGAAACAGAGAGAGCTATGGAGAGAGAAATGTCCTTACTTCTCAGAGTTGACTCCTGCTCCTGCCCCTGGTTTCGGCTTCAAGGTTAGAGAAAGTTAACTCTGAGAAAACCTAGAAGGTGAAAAATGACTTTTAAAAATTATCAAAGGTAAAAATCTTGAGGGAAAAGGAAAATGAATTTATTTATTAACTTATTTATTTACTTGAGACGGGATCTCACTGTGTCATCCCGGCTGGAGTGCAGTGGTGAGATCACGGCTCACTTTTAATCTCAAGTACTGTGACTGGAGCCATGCTCCCACCTCAGACTCCTGCGCAGCTGGGACTACAGGCACCACCATGCCCAGCTAATTTTTCTTTTTTTAAATTTTTATTTTGTATAGATGGAGGTCTTCCTATGTTGTCCAAACTTATTCATTTATTTTTAATTGAAGAGAAAATAACAGAAAAGTATCTTCATTTCTCAGCCTCAATGAATCAGAGAGATGGAAGAGCACTGGCAGGTCTTCAAATCCAAACTTCCATCCATTAATAAGTGCTTCCATAATATTTTTGGTCATCACATTTCTGTTTAAGAATTACTTGAAGCAGGGAGCTCAGTTTTAAAAATTTTTATTTTTAGACAGAATGTTGCAGAGCATAGCATGGACTTGCCCTGGAGAAAGAATTGTATCTATTCCAATCTCTGACATCAACTAGCAGAAGTAATTCTGGCAAATCATTTAAACTCTCGAAGCTTTATTTTTCTTGTTTTACTAAGCAGTTAGGTTCAGAGGTTACCACAGTCCTCTATACCTTTAAAAGACTGTGTGAAGTCCAGTTTTGTGGTTTCATTTGGGGTAGAAATGTAGTAAAATACAGCCAGCATAAGTTTTAAAGTGAATAAACCTGGGTGTGAATATTGACTTATATTTTCCGGTTGGGTGACCTTGGACAAATCACCTGATCTACCATTTTAATTTCCCGTATCTTTAAATTAGGGGCAATAATACCTACCTTGGAGAATTGTTCTGGGTGTTTATGGAAATCATGCTATTGAAAGATTTAGCATTGTATTGGGCACATGGTAAACGTGCAACAAATTTCAATTTTCTCTTCTCCTACTTCCATTTAAAACAGGATTAAAATGTGGATTAAATTGAAGCAAAAGTGCATTTTTACTGGATATTGGAAAAACTCTTAAAATACAGGTTTAATGACTGGCATTAACTGGGTATATTTTGTTAAAAGGCATTTGGACAATTCTGCTGGGATCCAGAAACACTAGATTACATTGGTAATTCTTATCATTATTTCAATATAGAACATTTAAAAATATAGTTGTGCTAAAACATGAACTTATGTAAAGTCTTTGCCATTGTCTATTGAAAGTATCCTTCTCTAAGAGAGCCTCTCTTTCACTGAAGTTCTTGAGAAAAGAGATTCTCAATTCATCTCTGTGCCCCCAGCACAAAGGCATGGTGCCAGGCATTAGTAGGCATCATTAAATATTTTATTATTCTAATCATATTCTAAATGCTATTAGAATAGAATTTACACTTTTAAAAACTTTAGGAGGAATAAGTAATTACCCTATACTGAAACCCATTAACAGAACGTACAAATTATTATTTCAGATCAGGAATGTGGAGTCCAGCAAGATCACTAGATTTGCCAAAGCTCAAAAAAATACATCCTAATGAAGTGAAGCCTGGTGGCTCAGCAACCAGCCCGGTCGCTCAGCTTTTCTTCTCTTCAAGGTCCTCGTAATTCAGCATAGAACACCAAGAACCTACACAAGGAAATAAAGGAACTCAAATGCAGTCTACATAAGGAATTAATACAGCTCTAGGTGTACTGTAAATAAAGAGACCAAGCAAACACGAATTACACAGATGTGGCAAGGGAGGACTAGAAGAAAGAAAAGCATTTGAGATAAACATTTTGCAGACTAAACTACAAAACATAGAGTGAATTGAGCAAAAGAATAAGGAAAAGCCACTCAGAGACACATAGAAGGAGAAAGGAATATAGGAGAAAGTGTAAGAGAGGAAAGGACTCGGTGCTTTTGGAGAAGCAAAAGAGTATACAGAGTGAAAAGTTAAGGTGGCATTTGTGTCCCATGCAACTTCCTGGGAACCTCCTCCAGAGTTTTGCAGCACTATAGTGAGCATGGAATTCATTCAGAGATTCCAGACCTCTGAGATAGGCTTTCGTACCCATGTCACATTTGTACATTGCTTGTCAAAATTCTTCCATGGGGTAGTGATGAATGAGAATATAGAGTTAAATATAAATAACCACATAACACTGCTCATTACATTAAAAAAGAATTTCAGTGCAACATTCAAAAGCAAAGGAACTACACTGGCAAAGAAAAAAGAAAAAAGAAAAAAACATCTGTAAAATTAGGAAATTTGGCTGCCTTAAAGAAAAATGGTAAAAATTAACTTTCTGTGAATTTCCAAATTTCCATGGGACCAGGCTGAGGCCTATATCTTTTATGGACACATGACCAAATTAATTCCTTGGCAAGCAATCTTTAAATCCTCATTGAGAAAGAAATAAATTCCTAATCATCGAGAAAGAAGAAATAAATGTGGGAAGTAATAAGTCTGGGGGTAATTACCACTTTTTTCATATTAAAAGATTTCAAGATTATCCAGATGTTTGCACAGTTCCCCAGAGAAAACTGAAGGCCATTTCCTGTCAGGATGGAAGGAATTATATAGTGTATATGCAACATTTATTCTGTCATTTAAAAACATATCTCATACATTTATTCAAATAACAATGAAACGTTAATTCTTGGAAGATAGGAGAAGCCACCTGGGGCCTTTTGTAGTTAATTTATTCCACACAGAAGACTCCATTCAGGATTTACCTGACTTCTCTGTGTAGCCCTTTCATGTCCCTCAGGGCAACTTTATCTAGATGGGACTTAAGTTGATCCAATCCAACTGGTCTACACCAACAGTGTGGAGGGTTTGATTCAGATGAGAACTGCAGCCCTCTGTTAGAGCAGTTTGATGAAGTCAGAAGGAAAATAAGGTGACATACAAAGAATGAAACTCAAATTTCACCACAGATTTTAACTACTTTAAAGAAGTGTAGACAATAACTTTATTTTGCAAACCTATCTTTATGTTTATTTTGAAGCACTCCTTCCAACAATGTGTTTGGAATAGATTTAAAGGCTATGGCATGACCCCTTTTCCCTCCTCACCTCATTAGATTTTAATGAAGTGATAATGGGAGGAAAAGATTGCACCTCATTTTGAGGCAGAGTAGGTTCTTCAAGAACTCTGCCTCAGTGAGGACTGGAATTTGAATAGAAGAGTGAAATTAAAGAAATGTGAGCTGCATATTTCTATGGAGAGAGCGTAAGTCTCCCAGATTTAACACAACTGTGATACATTTTTTACATTTACATCGAACATTTTATAGCTTATTTGTTACAGTTTTGAAAATCTATTCTCATAATTCCTGTGGTTTGATCTAAGAATATAATGTTGGAAAAGATAATATTAAAACAAAGATAGAGGCCAGGCACAGTGGCTGACCTGTAATGCCAGCTCTTTGGGAGGCTGAGGGAGGTGGATCTCTTGAGCCCAGGAGTTCGTGACCAGCCTGGGCAACATGGCGAGACCCTATCTCTACAAAAAATCCAAAAATTATCTAGGAGTGGTGATGTACCCCTAAGGTTACAGCTACTTGGGAAACTGAGGTGAGAGGATCACTGACCCCAGGGGGTCAAGGCCACAGTGAGCTATGATGGCACCACCACACTCTAGCCTGGCAGACAGCGAGCCCTGTCTCAAAAAAAGAAGTGTCAAAACCCATGCAAGTATATGGACACAGTCTCAGGAGACTGTGAGGTAACTTGATTGTGTTCGCACAGGTCAGGGTTTGTGGAGCTAATCTAGCACCTGGTTGATGCCTGGCATAAGGGTGTGTTTGCTCTCTTGCCTATTTAGAGAAAGGTTCCATATAGAGTGGTATTTTCTAAAATTCTCTACATGGTGCCTTACACATAGTAATAATGATTGAAAGAGTGATATGATTAGAGAGAACTGGGTGATAGAAAATATGTGGACTTCCCTGGGAAGAAAACAGGTGGGGCATGGTGTAGTAGAGGTATGGGGAGATAGCCCTTATGGACCATTTAACAAAGTCAACATTGAAATGGGAGAGTTCCCTGACCCCCTCACAGGACATACGACAGGGGTGTGGCTCGTGTGTTTGGCCGCCATGTGCTCAAACCCCTTATGGGAGGAGGAGCTTGCAGATGGGCAGAGGCAGGATCCAGGGCAAGTGCTTGTTGGGTTCCAGCCCCATGGTAGTGTCTAGGGGTGCATGTTTGTGACTCCTGAAGCCCAAGTGGGGATGTGTTATAGTGTACCCTTTTAGCCTTGCTGTCCACAGACAGCTTAAGTGTCAGACAGCTCAGTGGACCCTCTTGGTACCCAAGTCCTTGTCTGGCATCCAGAAAGAATTAGGTCATACATGGACTTGAAGGACGAATGTAGGGGTTTTATTGAGTGGTGGAGGTGGCTCTCAGCAGGATGGATGGGGAACTGGAAGGGGGATGGAGTAGGAAGATGATCTTCCCCTGGAGTTTTGCTGTCCCACAGCAGATTCCCTCTCTGACCACCCCCAGTCAAATTCCACTCAACATTCCGACATTCCTTCTCTTCTCTCTGCCACACTGTTCTGCTGGTCATTTGCTTTTCTGTTTGTCTCCTCGTCTTCTTCTGGAACCTGGGGTCTGGGATTTATATGGGTACAGGAAGGGGGCATGGCAGGCCAAAAAGCAACTTTTGGGAGTGAAAACAAGAGTGCCTATTCTCATTTAGGGCTGTAGGATTCCAGGCTTGAGGATGGGGCCTTTGCTGGGGAACCGCCCTCTTCTACCCAGTATTTCCCTGTCTCTTGTCCATGTCGACATTATTTAAGTTCTTGCCTTGAGTGAGGGCCAGTTTTGCAGTCCAGATACTTAGAATGTTTAGTGCATTTGGTGCTTATAAAAGTGCTGTGAAATAAGTATGGTACCTTCATTTTAAAGTTGAGGAAAGAGGGAAAATAGGTGTCTCTGACACTCTAGGGCAGACATCTCTGGCATGAAAACCTAAGCTCTTTCTCCTGAGTCCTAGAATTTCCCTCAAAGAGATTACCTTCAGCAGAGTAAAAGGAATTAAATGAGAAAGTAGAGAAAAGTACTAGAAATGCCTACTTGCCCAATATATCCACTCCTCACTGAGCATAATTCCTGCCCCCAAACTATGGCATTAGTAAGTTTCCTTCTTGTATTCCACTTTGGAATTTGATGGAGATGGAGAAAGTGTAAGAATAGAAGTACACCTAATATACAAGTGGGAGAAAATGATAAAAACTGAAAATCACTGAAGTCTTTCCCTATGTCATTGAGTAAGTGGGAAGGATTAAAGGAAAGATTTCTGGTCTGTGGTTTCTGTCACTTTTAAAACAAGTAGCAATGCTATTCTTCTCATTTATAAGTAATATAAATAAGGTGTGACATTAGAAAAGTTACATTAATAACATTTCAAGGAATAATATCTTTATCCCCTTGGAGACACATTGATTTGAAACAATATATGCCTTGACTGCACAAAATAAGTTCAGTGTCTTCAGATATGACATCTGTACTTGAAGTAAAAATAAAAGAAAAAGAAAATGGAGGGAAGGGTATGTAGAGTCAACTGAATTTGTGAAAATATAAGATGTTTCAATCTATATTTGTGTTCTCCTATAAATTCTGGTGGGGGTGGGGTGGGGGAAAGGTGGTCCCTGGAAAAAAAACAGTAAAACCAAATCACTTATGGTTTACCTAATGTTGACCCACTTCACAAAATAGTAACTTCTAAAAATAGTACATGGAAGTTATGCACATTTCAGATTGAATAAAACTGTAGAATGATTCCACCGGCATTTGACCCCATAAATCTTAATTTCCCATAGAGTTGGCTTTCCATACCTTCCCATACCTTCCCATTTTTTCTTTCCTGCCTCTGGTTGCTTACCTGCCCCTCCCCTGTTTCTGGAGCCTGGGGTTTGGGGTTGTCTTGGCATTTTGTGGCAGAGGTCAAAGGGGATCAGAATCGAGAGAATTCTACATGAATAAACCCTAATGCCATATCAGTACAAACTTAGTTGCAATATTATTTCAGTGTGAATATAATTTTTATATATTTATGAATCAAGCAACACACAGCATCATACTACTTTTATTTTTGTTACTTATTATTTATCATTCCCAAGACCTGGCTCCATCAATGCAGTGTTAATGTTTATGCTAACTTTAAAACTGACCTGTGGAATATACCTATAGAGTTGTAAAATTATTTTCTAAGAAATGATTTAATCATGGGAAGAGAGAATAATGTTTTGTTCCTTATTTTAGTGCTGTTTTTCATAAAACTATGTAGTAGGTTTGGTATTCTATGTTTGCTATGTAGACTACTAGACTAAATAATATTTTTAACTAAATACAACTTTGGGATATCTGTATACTAGCAAGTAATCATATATCATAGAGTTTTAGTTATTCTTTTATTTTATGGCTTCCCTAAAAGCAAAAGGCATGTCTGAATAATTAAAGATACATGAAACTATTATAACTTTCCTTTAATTTTTAAGTTATTGAAAACGAAGTACACTGTAGGGCCAAAATAAATATTGTCCCTATGGTTCCTATCTGATGTGTTAAAGTACTTACTCATTGTCTGTGATGCCATAAGATCTATGGGATATTTTTCATGCTACTCATTGGTTGTTGGTTTCATGTGACCAGATACTATACAGGATGGGAACTCATACATGGTTTCCTTGGTAGCCATTGTAATAGATGTAATCATGATGACTCATTTTGGCACTGTGCAGCTGTAATAAGTAATTCCATGGGAATTCTAATGCAATTCAGTAATAATTAAAGTCCACTAAGCAGAAAAACTTTCTGGCAATGTCAGAATACAGAGAGGCTAGTTGTCCATCATGGGTTTAAAAAATGCATGATGTACAAATGCAGGGAAAGCCAATGTGTAGGTTTTAGGATGGGAAAGACAAAAGGAGCAGCATTATCTTAAATCTTTTTTCAGAAGTTTGCTTGGTTGATTTTAACATGGAAAATAATAGTGATAACAGCTGCCATTTATTGACCACTTATGTGCCAGTGCTTTATGTAATTATCTTATTGAATTTCTGGAACAACCATGAGACAAAGGTATGATGGTGCTCATTTTAGAAAAGATAGGGAAATGATGCACAGAGAGGTTAATCAATTTGCCCACAGTCCCATTCTTAGTGAGAAGGAGAGCTTACATTGAAAAATCAGACTTTCTGAACCCAAAGTCTTCTTTGTCTCAAAAAGCCATATTTCCACTGAAGATCATGATTTCCTAGTATATATCTAGCCCTAATTCAGAAAACTCTCTGCTTCTAAATACTTTGGGACATTTCTTCATGACTTTTGAACACTTGATGAAAAATTCAGGTTGCTTTGATTCAAAAATGATTACAAGCACACAGACTATTGCCATTTGACTTAAAAATCACATTTGTTCTCATCAGACAAAGTTAGAGCCAACTAAGGGATATGATTTTAAAAGCACAAAAATGACCTTCTGTCAAAAGAAATACATGCATACACCTGTCCACCAAAATTGAAATGCTATCTTACAGCATTTCATCACTTCCTACTAAAAAAATAATTTTCTTTGCAGAGTTTCAAGGGGAATGAGGAGTGGTGGTGGACGATTAGGCAGGGGGTTGAAATTGGGGAGGTGTAGTGTTGCAGAAGTGGGATGGAACCCCAGGCTTTAAGGCTGATGTTGTTACATGTGAATCACTGTGTTTTATTCTGTCTCTCCAGTATCTAACCCAGTGCCTGGCACACTCCTTTTGGAGCGTTATTATTTGCTGAATTGAATAAGAGGACATTAAGGGGTGTTTGTATATGTACATGTTCATGAGTGCATGTGTGTGTGTGTGTTCCCATTAGAACGAATTTTAGGAAAAGAAAGAAAAATAATCTGAAAATTCTGGGTGATTGGATTAGGGATGGGAGCCAGCTGGTAGGACTTTCAGAACTGAGGGATGAGGTGGACTAAAGAGAGACCGAAAGTGCAGAATAGAGATAGTAGTATGATATAGTAATAATAGAACATAAAGAAAGGACTTTGGAGTCTGAAGGTGTCATGGGTATCCTTCCAATAATCATGAATCCTTGTGCAAATTATTTCATCTAGGTCTCATTCCTCATTTCCAAACTAGGGGTTGGTAATTCCATCCATCCATCCATTCATCCATCCATCCATCCATCCATCCATCCATCCATCCATCCATCCAATTATTTAGAGGGTAGCTCTAGAGATAAATGAGATAATGCATATAAAATACTTAGTATACTACATGTAATATAGAAAGCATTTAAAAATAATAATGATTGTAAAATCTTAATCCTCACCACATCCCTCTGTGATGTGAGTATTATTATCTCCATTTAACAAAGTAATTAATGCTTAGAAAGAGTGACTAACTTTCTCAATATTGCATAACTAATAAGTGATGATGGTTTTATCCTTGGCTCTTCATTATCCTACTATATTGATTATTTATTTATTTATTTTTAATTTTTTCAACTTTTATTTTAGGTTCAGGGGGTGCATATGCAGATTTGTTACATGGGTAAAATGCATGTCCCTGGAGTTGTGTGTACAAATGATTTGTCACCCAGGGAGTGAGCATAATAGTCTACTGATGCTATCAGACTCATTCATTCATATAGGTTTATTTAGACTGGTAGAAGTTGACAATAGTAAATTTCAAATTTAGGAATAGACTTTTCTTCAGGTTCCTATTTTTGGCTTTTGCATATTACTGTTGCATTGTTGTAAATTCTCCACTTGCATTTCCTTAGCACAGGGCAGGTGGAAAGAGGCTTGGACCTTGGCAAGAAACGGCCTCCTTACCAGCCCCATATTATATGAATTCCTCTTCGTGCTTGCCAAGACATCGGTTGCTCCTTTGCTGTATTTGAGGCAGTTTAGTTTAATTTTTCATTATGACAGGTTTTCATCTCCAATTCTTTATTTAGAGCACAGTTCTCAAAACTTTTTCATTCTGTAATCCCTTTGAGGGTTTCCACAACCCTCAAACATACTTTGAACTACTTTGCTTTCAAAATAAAAGTGTGGAAGAATAATTCAGCTGTTGGGAGGAGACACCGGTGATGTTTTTCACTTTTCTTGACCCCGAAGAAGGGAGGAAAGCACTCGGCACTCGAGGGAAGGTGGGAAGTGAAGAGAATTCAGGGTGGGCTGGTAGTAGGGCCTCATAGTCAGAGAAAAAGATGCAGAGGAAGAGGTTTCCTGAAACTGTAAAGCCACCATCGTCTACCAGATGTTAGGTGTGTCGCAGCTCTCATCCTATGACTCCCTCCGAATGTCCCTGGGGAAACACGACATCCTCTTGGAGACATATTGATTTGAAACAAGCAGGTTTTTCTTCTTTTGTCTCCATTCTCTGCCTGCCAGCTCAAAATCCTTCCCTTTCCACCATTTTCCCTACTCCTCTCTTCCCTCTGAATTCTCTCCAGTTTTTGTGTTCACCTACTCCTGTTTGGAGGAATCTAGTGATTTGATCTACTTTTCTTTGATGTCTCAAGTGGTCTTACTTCCTCATAACCCCGTTGACTCTTTGCCCTCTGACACAGAAAGCCTCAGTTCCCAGTTGAGCTTTTGTCTTTCACACTGAATGCAGATGAATAACACTGATTTTTGCCTTTCACTGGTGAGCAAATCCGAGCTGGCTTTCCCTTTAACTTGCTCCTCTTTTCGTACCTGGTTTTCCCGAATTGACCAAGTTGCAGCTGTTTTTCTCTTTAACTTCCCCCTTCAGTTGCAGCAAAAATAAACTACTTCCTGACTTCAACCCCTGGCAGGAGGGTGATGTTATCCTGAGTGACTAACTTAACTATAGAGTTAGAGGAAGTGAACTCTCAGCATTGTTTGCCTATTGGGTAACATTTGTTTTTTTTCTTTGGGATGAAGGACTTCTTGACTTTTAAGGACATTGGGCTTGAGTTTTGCCCTCATATAAAGAGTGTGTGTGGTCACTGAAAGTTCGATTGCCACCAAGACTATCCATGTTTGCGGCTGGCCCCCTGCCATTTGTTCATTCCAGCAGCCTCCCTGAAATCTGGTTCTCCTCTGGTCCTTCCTAAGGCCATTTGCTTTGTGATATATCACTGGGATTTCTGTCATCACTTACTCTATAGTTTCCTATTCTAGCAGCAGCAACAGGCTCTTATTTAGTGATTCTGTATCATAATGAATCCACATTACATCAACTTTACTGTCTTTCTGTGTCTTTGTATAATTTTAAATAGGTCTTCCTGCTTATTTAGAAGCTCTGTGGATTTGCCACATCCTCTATTTCCATCTACTCATGTTGACTACTTAAATACTGTCATTTGGTACCACATTTTTCTTCTCTCCTTATGCAATGAATACTTATTGTGTCTTTCATACTCTGTCTAATCAATCCATCTTCCTTTTCCTTTCTGGGAACAAGACTAAAATTATTTCTTCCCCTTCAATCTTAACTTTGATCTTCCTGGGACAAAAGAAATGTATGATATGAGGAACTTCATATTCTTTGCTCAACAGATGATCTTTTATACATTCTTTCTCCTTTCTCTCTTAGATCATTTTTTTCTCTTACTTTTTCCTTCAAAATAATTCTGTCCAGCAATTTCTATCCTCATATGTGCATATTAATCTCACAACTTAATATAACACTGAAATATAGTTCATTGTATTCCATACGTAACTTTAAAATCTAATTTTTAGTGACAAATGCTGAGAAATTCAATAAGTAATATATCAAAATCATCCTTAAAAAATAAAAACACAGTTTACCATCTTATACATTATTCCCACTCATTTTCTACTCACTGAGTTGTTCTTAAAAATGATCAATAAGCCAAGATTCTAGCTGACTTGTTTGACATAAACCACTACCTGGGTGGATAGATTATATTTTCTTTAAAATATTAAACCAATACGTTATGAAGTGTGCCTGGATATTCTTTAATAGATTGGCTTAGATATAGAATACACAAATCACTGGTTTCCCTTTTCATTCCTGAGATGGTGCAGATTCTTTCTTTTGCTCTTACAAGATTACACTAAACATGCTGCTTACTCTGTCACCACAAAGAGTTTTCCTACTAAGGGCAGTTTATGGGGACTTACTGATCTCTCCATAATACCCAAGGTGATAGCAGAAACAGGAGTTGTTGAATAAACTTAATAAACATGTTTTGGAAGTTACCTGTTTGCATTTCCCCATGATAGCTGACTTTAAAATACAGAAAACAAAAAAGAAAAAGAAGCTCTAAATTTCTGCAGAGTTTATCAATATTTCTAACAGTTTTTTTCTCTTTTGTTCTGAATTCATTTTATCATAGCCTTTATCAATTCTCCAAAGCAATGATCACCCTTGAGGAAGAAGTACGGAGGAGTGGAAAGAGCTTAGGTTTGAAGTCAGGTGGATTGAGGTTACAGCCTCATATCCGTGTCTGCATAAGTGATTTTTCCTCTCAGGGCCTCGTTTCTCATCCAAAATGGGACTAACAATTCCTAACTTTCCATCAGGTTTTAAAACTGAAGATAATGTGTAAAAACATCTAACAGTGTCTGGAAATGAAGGGTGTAAATAAAATGTTATGGTGGCTTATTGAGTTGTATTATTTGTTTTATCATGAACTGATACCTACATCAACTTTACATGTTGAGGCATGTAAATTATACCTCCTTGGTATAATTTCTGAGATACTGGAAAAGTCTGGAAAATGCTCCAAAACCTCCCTCTCACGTACTGACCTGATGTTTCTATTTCCACCTTCAATGTGTTCTTTCTGTAAAGTTTAGCTCATTGTTAAGATGTAAGCACCATGTAAATTAATACTTTAAGTTTTGCCAACAGCTACCCTTTGATGTGAATGGATTTATCAGAAATCTTTTTAGTGGGATTTGATTGTGAAAAAGTGAAAGAGACTTGTTTAAGGCACTAGAATTCTGGGACCTGAGGGATTAGGGAATATATGGAGGTATGATGAAAAGTTCAGAGCCTTAGGGGACAAAGGGTACAAAGGCTATTCTGAGGTCTCTTCACATTTGGACCCTGAATTAGGGGAGTAGTCTTGTAAAAAGCAAAGTAGAGGTTCCTCTTCAAAGACTTTCCTCCCCATCTAATTAGGAATAAGTAGTAACTTCTCTTAGAAGCAAAACCTATTCAAAGACCTGTGCTAACATTCTTAAATATCTGCTAGCCATAACAAAAAAATCAATGTACTTTATGTTCTTAACTCCCACAATTTAGCGTAAGTATTTGCCCTAGCATGCTCATACTGGTCCAAGCAAGCATTAGGTCATAGCCTGTTCCTCTTCCTTATTTAAAGGTGTTTTTACCTTTCTCAGCATTCCACAAATTACTTCTTCCTTCCTTTGTCCTCCTCTGCCTTTGCCTCTTTTAAAAAGTTCTAAGTTGCTAGCCAATTGGGACAAATACAGAATGTGAGGTCCCATGCCAGCCAATGGAAACCAGACACATCAGTAAGGTGGACACGTCAGGTTATAAATGACCCTGTCTCCTTTGTTCAGTATACTCTCATGGCAAAACTGCTGGCAAGTGTACCCTTTCTGCAGAAAGCAAAAATGACCTTGCTGAGCAAATTAAATTTATGTTCAAGTGATATTTCTTTATGGCACCAAGGAACAAGCATTTCTAACAGTTTCAACCCTACATGCCCATCACAATCATCCCAGAAGCTTTCAAACATGTAACACCTAAGTCCCTCACCTCAAAAATTATATTTAATTGTTTGATAGGACATCTTTAGTGTTTAAAAGCCCTGCTTATAATTCAAATGTTTAGTCAAATTGAAAACCAAGGAATTAGAAGGAGTAGGGCCACACGAAACATTTTTATGCAATTCTCCCTAACTACTCACAGACTGAATTAAACCATTTTAAGCCTAGTCTCTTAAAGAAAGACATTTTCATTTTGATTTAATTGCTTTTTGGATCCACCTAAAAAATGCAAGACCATGATATTTATTGACTCAATTGCAACATTTTGTTGAAGGACATAAATTTTAATAATACCTAAAAGATTCTAGAATCAGGTCAACAATCATCAACAAAGTAGAGGCTTTTGCATTCTTATGATTACAGTTCTTGCATTCCATAAACAAGCTTTTTGTTCTCTCTCTATTTCTCCCAGAAAGAGAATTGCAATAGGATCTTCAGGAAGTTATCTTTAATGATTGATTCAAGTAACTAACTTGTTTATTGTTTTATAATGTATAATGCAGCTTTTTATAGTCATAATTGGGTAGGTATTATTATTATCATTCCCACTTTCAGGTGAGAAAACAAAGAGAGTTTGCCCAAGTTAATGCAGACTTAAATGCAAACACAGAACTTGCCCCAGGGCTTTGATGCTAACATTTATATGCTTTCTACAGTTCATTATTTTGAATTTCATTTGTGTTTCTAGATGTTTAGTTATATCTTGGTAATTTGTTTGGCTCAGACTATTTTCTCTGTAATAACCAAGACTTTCATGGATTGCATTTGTTAGAAAATCCCAGAACTGCATAGTTGGCTTTGTCTCAGTCTTCTTCTTTAAGATGACCCTAAGTCCCATTCAGCCTGGGTTGGTCTTTGTTTATGTTTTTGTCCCAGAGTAGTTGCTCATAGTGCCCTTTAACTCTCCAAATGGTCCCAATTTGGATGATAGAGTATATGGCCATCAATCTAATAATGATTTTGGAACATGGCAGTATGTATTAAGCTTCTTCTTTTTAATTTGCAGAAATACATTATTTATTTGATTGAGCTTTTTTTTCCATTAATAGTTTCTATAGTTTATCTAATATCATGTTTTATTTAGAATTTCATTGAGATTTGCGTATGCAGTGCATCTAGAATTATGGTGGTGATAATTTTAATATACGAATTGTTTACATTTATTAATCACTGATTTGTCTAAGCACAAAGTTACCTACATTATACCTACTATCTCATCTAATATGTATATTATAGAATCAAATCAGGGTCTGCTTGCCTGGCATAGTAAGACCAGATATCCACACTGAGGTTTTGCAGTGGTAGAAAGCAAAGTATTTATTTGAAGGGCACCAAGCAAGAATTACAAGGCAGCTAATGCTTAAATTCTGACCTCCTTGATGGCTTGCAGGTAAGGGATTTTAAAGGCAAGCATGAATTCCAGGAAAGCAGAAGAGGGAGAGGGTTGGGGGAAAAAGGAGGCTCACAGGGTCATAGATGAATTCAAAACTTTTCCAGTTTGTGATTGGTTCAGGAGGTGAAGTTGTGTCTAAAAATTTGGGATCATCAGAGAAGAATGTTAGCTCTGGCTCATGGGTATGACCTCCTCCAGGTTCCTCAGAAAGAAATTTAGAACAAAGAACTGTGGTCAGAGTTTAGTCTTCATCTCTCCTTTATCTGAGGTCTACCTTCCAGTGGATTCAGTTGGTGGGGTTCTGGGTTTCTGAAAAACAACTTGGACATATGCTAAGATGTGATTTTTAGTTTCTATAGGGAACCAAACATCTAGTGATGCCAGCTTCCTTGGCTATTTTTTTAAGCGACTATTACCTTCTTATCAAGTTGCTTAATTATTCTCAAGGCTGGCCTGGAATTTCCCTTGAAAGAAATCAAGATTTTCCTTTATTTCCATGCTTGGGGGCCCACAGGCCTCTAAAAAGAAATCCCTGCTCTGTCTCGCTTAAAAAACTTTGTGGGCCAGGCATGGTAGCTCAAGTCTGTAATCCCAGCACTTTGGGAGGCCAAGGCAGGTGGATTTCTTGAGTCCAGGAATTTGAGACCAGCCTGGGCAATGTGGCAAAACTCCATCTCTACCAGAAATATGCAAAATTAACCAGGCATGGTGGTATGCACCTGTGGTCCCAGCTACTCAGAAGGCTGAGATGGGAGGATTGGTTGAGTCCTGGAGGTGGAGATTGCCGTGAGCCAAGATTGCACCACTGCACTCCAGCCCGGGCAACAGAGTGAGATCCTGTCTCAAAAAACAAAAACAAAACAAAAACAAAAAACTTTGTGAAGTGGGTACTAGCATTGTCCTCCTTTACCAGACGAAAACAAATATAAAATGAAGTATAAAGATGCCAAGTAACTTGCCCTGGGGCTCAGAGTCCATTAGCAAAGTTAGAACTTTAGCCCATGTCTGACTTCAAAGTCCAAGCTTCAAATCATTCCACTAAAATCCAGGCCCTCTTCTCTTACCCATTCGACAAGCACTGGGCTCCTAACGTAGCCACGAGCAAAAGTTCTTGTCCTGATTATTTGCCAGATGAAATAGAGCACAGAGGAGCAGGAGAACAGGGAAGTGTTTTACTCAACATGCTGTTAAAAACTTCACCTCTCCATATACAGTTGTATCTACAGCTCCAAGGATATTTGTAGAAAATATAAAAAATATTTAAATGTTTGTTCTAGTATAGACTAAATATCCAGAGGATTTATTTCTTCCTCTTTATCCATATGTTTTAAAATGGCCTGAACTATTTCAAATCAGTAACTTGGCCAACAAATTTTATAACATAACATTTTGAGTTAATTGAAGCTAGACCTACCTTTGATTATTCATGTGGACCTGACTGTGAGAAAGGAACCAAGGAACAAAGCGTAAATGAATAGACTTAGTCAAACATTTAGTGCAATGTTGAAACACTGTAGGTACACAAATATATACCAGAGAGATAGGATTTTTACTATACTGCATGCTACTGGGCAGAAGTGCTGTAAGAGGGCAAAAATTTGAATATTGGAAGTGGAAAAAAAGTCTGAAATTCTATCTCAGATGTACCCCTCATGAAAAATAAAATCAAAACACCTGTAGCATGACCAAAATGTTATAGTGAGCCCATGTATTTAATTATTTAGCATTCAGGCTGATTGGCATTAAGAATTTAGTAATTACTCAGTGTGAATTCTGCCCTCAGGGAGACCAGGGTAGTAGTGAATATGAAATACAAAACCAAATAAATGTGTTGTTGATCATCTTGTGACATTTGACGGAATATTTTGGGCAGAGGCAGTTGAGAAAATTTCTGAATGCAGAGAATCGAACAACAATGAAAAAGATGGAGAACATTTGCTCTGTGGAAGAAAAGGAGCAAGGCTATATTTGGGAGTGATAAAGGCCATTGATGTGTCAGTGGCCAAAGAATAGCAACTCTGGGGGCTGCGGTACGGGCTGTTGTGGCCATGTGGTGGACACAGAGCACATGGACACACAGTCTCAGTGGTACAATTATTTGAGGCAAGCACTGAAGACTAAGTAGTAAAGCGAGAAATGGTTGTGACAAGAGCCACATGGTGTACATGAAATGTTTCTTTTGTACAATGTTGAAGATTCTGAAGGGGTTGGAAAAAAAAAACAATGAGATATACTTGAACAGACCTAGATTAAGAGATTTTGTAGAGGCCATTGCAGAGGATGAATATAAAGGAAAGATGAATATAAAGTGCTGAGATGAAGGAATAAAGCTGAAGTATAGACCTTCTATAAGCTAGCACAGATCTAACTCTTCTTTTTATAGAGGTGAAATAGAAAGCAGATTTTCTTCCATTCAGCCAAACCAAACACTAATAAAATTGGCCAGCGTGAATGCAGAAATAAATCATCCCAAACATGATTAATGTTCATATGTAACAGAGTTTCTGAAAGCAGGTACAAAGTATATTTTTTCCACCATCACGTAAACTGCATAACATTTCCATAATTTGAAATTTCAGAATAAGAAAAAACAAAACCCAACCTAAATGCTTTTCTGAAGAGCAGTCATTATAGCTATATTTGACAAGGAAAAAATAAAACAGGTCAGTTGAAAATTAAAAGAGCAATTTTTAAAATGTCTTCTTGTTTTTCTTCATTGTGAGAATTTAGTCGGTTTACAATAATAATGTACCATAATTTTTATTTTCATCAAAGGCTATGTTAGTACAGTAGTTATAGTGGTTCTAAAAGGTCCATAGGTATGTAGGAATAGTAACCCTTCTTAGAAGGCTGCTGAGATGTTTGAAAATTTATCTAACAAAGAAAAATCCCAGACGACCAAGTCAAATTGTGAAGAAGGTTAAATTTGCATTTGTTTTTTCCTCACTGCTTTGTGCTCTTTCTTGTCTCACATTTATTCTGTCTTATTGCTTCCTCATGCTAGAAGCCTCATGCTCAAGACCATTCTCTCAATGTCCTTATGCCTTTCTCAGGCCATGGACCCTGGCGGACATCCTATTTCTTCTTTTTGCTTCAACAGAACTTCCCAATCTATTTCCCCTTCCCCCCAGGGATTTATATTCTTTGCTGGGGAAATGCTAATGGATGAGCAGGCTCAGTATGTGTGCAGACAACATTGGTGCTCTGCCCAGGTCCCCTGCAATCCCTTGTCCCCATTTTGGGGGCCCTCCTGGTTTTGTTTGCTTTTACTTTCAGTGGCCATGATCTGTTGCATTGGGAGCCTCTTTGCTTACAAGAAGTTGGGAATTTACATGCTCTTGGAATGGTCCTTAATGAACAACTGAAAAGCATAGAATTCTGAAAGCCCTCTCACTTGGGTCTCTCTCACTTGGGTCACAGGGAATGATAAATTCAAGCTGGAGCTTGCTCAGCATCCTCTCCTCCCTTCTTCTCCCTTGCCCTCCCCTGCTTCCCTCTCTTCTTCCTGATACCTCAGAAGTGTGTATATCTCATAGACATAATCTTGGTCTCAGAGTCTACTTCGCGATACCAAATTTAGGGCAGGACCAAATGTAAGGTATTTCTTATTTCCTTCCGCTATAGAAAATAAGAAATTTATTTCTCCTAAATGCCACAGATAGGGACAAGATAATAAACAACTAGAGAAGAGTTTATTGAGCTTTCCATACTTATAGGGGCACAAAGAAGGCTAAGATTTTATGTTTTAGCTGTGATGACTTAAGTCATGATACTTTAATTCAAAGGGCTTAACTCCTTAATGATGGAACAGTGTGCCTATGTGAGGTAGGGACAGGTATGTGCAAGTGCCTTGAAATGGTGCCCTGAAACTCTGTAGGTGACTACTCAATTGCCTATGCATAAGGTAGGGTTTAGTTATAGATGTAGACTAAGTTATTTCAAATCCAAGTTACTGTTTTTCTCATCCCTAAAATGGGGTTATAGTGAAGTTCAAATAAGATAATGAAATTACATAGTGCTTAGCCAGTGCTTAACACATTAAATTCATCAACATTTGCAATTTCTTGCAAAGTATATTGTATATAACACCCCAAAATTCAGTTGCTTTAAAATCATAATCTCATATTTAGCTTGTAGTCCTGTGGGTTGGGAGTTTAGGGCTTGGTGGTTCTTTTGGACCTCACTGGACTCAGTGACAAGTCTGGGTGTCGGGTGACTGCTGGCTGGGGCAGCTTGTGACCCGTTGCCTCATTTCTATGTGGGCTGGCTGTTGTTGAACTTAATGACTTTAAGTCAAATTGAAATAGATTTAAATTATAGTTTACCATTTTATTAAAGCATGACTTTGAGTAAGTACTTTACTTTTTTAAATGCCCCAGTTGCCATGTCTATAGAATGAAATTCTTCAAATCAGGGACATTTATTTCAAAATAGACTGATTCATAGAATTATAAGCAGCAGAATCATAACAAAATGTAAGTTCATTTTGCTTAAAGATTGAGGTGTTGAAATGAATGACTCACAAAATATAGTAACTATTAGTGGTAAATCTCAATGTATCTTGATAAAGTTGGGAGCTACTAGTTAGATATTAGATGCATTGAGTGTACCTTCTATTGGGTTTCTGTCTTAGGGAAACTGGTTAGCTTTATTAATGAGGACATTAATGAGACTAAGTTCATCCATGTGATCTTAGTGTGGGCCAGTGAACTTTCCTGTTTCATGATCACAGATTGGACTCCTAATCCTTGTGTTTATTATGTGGATTTGTAATGCTCAAGATGAGAACACTAATGAAACTGGTCAGTATGGACACAACGGTACAAATCCCAAAAGGCCATGTGTGTGTGTGTGTGTGTGTGTGTGTGTGTGTGTAACAATATAGTACAGCAAAGTGGGTGCAAAGAATCCAGGAGGGATTAGGTTAGAATCAGGGTGTTAGTATAGCTGTGAAATACACTATAAACTCGTGACAATGACAGGGGAAATACTCAAAGTGCATGTATAGTTAATACATGAGAAAATTCATTTTTTAACATTTTCTTAATTTTTTTTTGTTTGCTTTACTTGCCACTTGGTAGCAAAAAAGGTTCATTTTTTGAAAGGAAGGACAGCATGATTTTTGTTTCCTCTCCCTGGTCCTTAGTTGTAGGTTTATAAAATAAGAGTTACCACTGATACTTTTCCCATATATTAATTATATCATTTATTTAAGCAGGCATGGGGAGAAAGAATTTTGGGCTCCTTAGAAGAAAGGCATAATATTCAGCTAAGAGGGTCTATTATTTTTATGATTTTCTTCAGAAAATGCTTAAATATAGATTTATTGTTGGAATAGGGAAAGTATATTTTGCCCTGGGATACCAAACCACAGAGATAATCAAAGTTGATTTATGAATTGCTGAACTCTTAAATTTAAAAAGAGCTAAAGAGCCAAGTAAATTGTTGGTGCCTAAAGAGCATGGAACTAACAGAACTGAAAGGACCATTCTGGCTCCACAATTCTCAATTCTATGATTTTGTAATTTTGTAGACATGGAGTACCATGTTTTAAGTTACACTAATTTAGCCCCTCTCCTACAAATTGTTCCATTTTTCCTACTTGCCTCCTTCTAATTAAATTAGTTCTTGAGCTTGATCGTTGGCCTTCTCTGGGTTCTTTGCATAGGAGTTATTACTTTTCATGTTCTCTGAAACCTTTCAAGCCAAAGCAACCGGTTTGTTAGTAACCAGGAGGTTATCTTTGTTTTTAGATATGTTTCACTGTCGACCTTGTCTAGTATGTTTCCTCCATGCTCAAGTTTACTGGCCAGAGAGTACTTATACTGTAGGAAATAAGAAATCTTATTCTCCTAAATGCAATAGGTAGGACAAGATCACAAACAATTAGAGAATAGTGTATTGGGCTTTTGTACTTTTAAAAATTATGGGGCATAAAAAAGACTAGGAAAAACCCAAAGATGCATTTGAAAATCAAACACAGATTGATGTTGCTCTTAGTCAGGCTGAGAAGCCTGAGATGCAGCAAATATGTCAGGTGAAGTAAAGGGATTGACAGTTCACAGGCTGCAGAATTCCTCTTTTACTTTTTCTCACTGTGTAAGTAAATGACATTGTTATTAATGACTGAATCTCGAGGGAGAATATGCAGCTGCATCTTGCCTCAAAATAGCTGCCATTTCCAGATAGTTGGTCTTATGCTGGGCTTGGCCACAGCCCTGAGGAACAGACCATTTTGGAAGACAAAGCTAGTGGATTTCTCCACTGCTTACTTTTTTCTAAAATCAAATGAAGAACCAGAAGAGAAACATGTTGATCTAGCCAGCATTTCCACTGCTCTAGGTAGTAGTATGAATGATGAGAAACTGTAGCAGAACACAACAGAAAGAAAAAAATGGTTTAGGTTTCTTATTTCTATTATATTTATTATTTTCTAGATTAAGGGTTTTAAAAAAATTTAATTTAGAGAGAGAAATTTCCTTTCTTAGTTTAGAGGTATTTCACTGGAGACAGCAGCAACCACAATTGCCAAGTAGCTAGAGGAAATGGCTTCTCAAATAGAAGGGAATGTTATTAATTCCCAAGATAGCACTATGGTAAATTCAAAGGAATTAGTTTGTAAATTTGACTTGGTAATGAACCACTGAAGAAAAAAAAGAGGCTAAAAATGTCTCCTAAATCAATAGCTGACACTGGATACCTGAAATGCCATGACACGTTAACAGAACATTTTAAATAGCTGGCAAAAATATTATGAGTCAATTATATCATAGGACTTGACAAAGAGAGTCATAATGGTTGAGCCTTAATAGAATATGCAGAATATAAACCTAGGGAAAAACCTCTTAGAAAAGTTGGAGAATGAGGACCTTTTGTGTTTTGTCTGGAAAACTTAAATACTAAGGGGAAAAAAAAATCTATGAATCCTCGATTACAGCCCATATATTCACAATCCAAATCCTATTTTTCATCTGGAATACCCAGGAAACGGGACATCACTTTCATAATGAGAAAGAAAATAAAGGTAAATTTAGAACAGTAAGAGAGAGCACATAGAAAAAGAAACAGGCCTGAGAGGCATTTGCAAGTTTAAGGTAATAGGGTTCGATAAAGAAGAAAAAGAAGAAGGGAAAAAGTCCCTGTCCATGATGCCTGTTTCAAGAAACTTAGTGCCTTGAGGTTACACAATGTAATAATGGCCAAGATAATTTTAAGTGAAATAAAATGTTGAACTATAAACATACATGTAAAATTACACTCAGGAATATAGTTGAGGTTTCATGGCATGAAAATTAAATGACTTATGAACTATAAGCTACTATAGTTGGAAAAAATATATATATATATGTATGTGTGTGTGTCTGTGTGTGTGTGTGTGTGTGTGTGTGTGTGTATCTTGGCCACAAGATACAGATATCTAAAGCCTCTTTTTATATGTATTGTTTGAAAATTTAAACTAAGGGGTTATTTTACCATGGATTCAAACAGCACACACATATATACATTACACACAACCACATATGTCACCCCTCCCCCCTTTCACAAATTAAACAGCCAACTGCCTCAGCCTTCATCCACTTTCCTTATCACCTATTACCAAAAGAAATATAACATTGGTCAGGCGCAGTGGCTCACGCCTGTAATCCCAGCACTTTGGGAGACCCAGGCGGGCGGATCACAAAGTCAGGAGATCGAGACCATCCTGGCTAACACAGTGAAACCCCGCCTCTACTAAAAATACAAAAAAACAGCCAGGTGTGGTGACGGGCGCCTGTAGTCCCAGCTACTCAGGGGGCTGAGGCAGGAGAATGACGTGAATCCAGGAGGCGAAGCCTGTCATCATCTGCTGTTCACCGAGGGCTATTTGGTACTAACCCGAGGGAAGGTGGCCGGGATGCACTGTGTCCCGGGAGAGTTGAGCTTTGTTAGAAGTGGAGACCTGGGAGTGGAAGGTGGAAGAGAGCACACTCAGGCCACGCATAGATCACTGCCAGTTTATTCTCTTAAAACATTTTAAGACAAGGGAAACATCGGATTTCAAAGGCTCAGGGAACACTTCTCCTTTCGTCCCTTGCCCATTTAGCAGTTTGAGGCTGCCATTTGTGCACTAGAGAAATTGTGAAATTGCAAGTTCCTGTTGTATTAATATTTGACTGTTTTATATGTAGTCGTTAAGGTAAATGTTTAATAAGCAATCACAGGTCAGTTATGGGTGCTGTTTCAGTTTTTTTCTATGGATGTAGTTGTGAGCAGCTCTGGGAAAAGAACAAAGCATATGCAGAAGATTTCAAAGTGAGTTTTTATTGCTTCATTAACGTTCTTACAGTGTTTCCCTCCAATACTACTAACTGAATGGAATAAAAGAAGCTGTCTTCAAAGAAGGATAGAGTCACTTCCTTTCCCCACGTCTGCTTTAAGTGTCTAGTTTTTGTTATCTATTCATTTTTTCTTCAGAAGCTAAAGCCTCTTACTTATTATATGTATTGTTTGATACATTTAAACTAAGGGGTTATTTTACCATGGATTCAAACAACAAAAATAGACAAGTGAACTTTCTGGATTTTCAGTTCCCATGCCCAACCCCTTTTTCTAATAACAAAGGATGGCATTTTTCTCTTGAACGTGTTTGTCTGTTTCTCTTTGAGCTTTTACCCCTAATTTTCCATAATTAACCACATTGGCTGAAGCTTATATACTGTGGTTATTTACTGATACTAATTTAGCTTTTCCTCTTTACATTTTTCTGCTAATGGAGTCTATTTCTTTTATGAAAAAATGTTCTAGGCAATTTTACTTCCAGCAACCCCAAGTCATTGGCCTTTATTTTGTTCTTTATTCCATTTCAGAAATGGACAATGATAAATGAACAGCTGTCAAAGGCCTGTAGTACGATGACTGTGACCTTAATTTTGCAGTTAACACTCTATATTGCTTGTCTGAAATGTGCACTCCATCCTTTTCTCTTGGCTTTTCACTGCCTGCTGATGTTTTGTTTTCTTTGTTTTCTTGTTCTTTTGCATTAAGATCAGTTCCTGTCTACGAAACACCTCACTGTAGAACACTGAGACAGGCCTCATAGACCAAGGATCAACTAAACCCTACACAGCTGTGCAGTCTTCCCACTCTGAAGTATATACATACAAAAGTATAACCAACATTAATACATACATAATATATATAGATACCTACATAGTTTACTAGTATGTAAACATATTTTTTGTGTATCTATATCATCTATTCATCTACCTATCTACTATCTGTCTATCTCTTCAGAAAAGAAATTCAAAGATTAATATGTTATCACTTATCTCCAGAAGAAAGAATACTTTTCTTTTGGTGATGATGGAGGGACACTGAAAATCCAAAACCAACTTTTCAAAGAAACTTGACCTATCCTTCAAACGCCCTTCTAAAGAAGTACTCCCAAAGCATTGCCCCTGGTTGCTCTGTGAGTGGTCATGGAGAAGCAACTCTTACAGGTGTGAAGGGGCAGTTGCAATCCAATCTTCACAGGCATGTGCAAATGTCTGCCCAGATAGTGTCATGATGCTAAGAAATAAGACAGTAATGGTCTGTCAAATGTGTCTGGAAGAAAATTATGGTGGTCAAGAGCCGCTCATCAGCCACTGATCACTGACTTCCACTGCTTCACACGGCCTTCCCACTGCAAGTCTCCATTCCAAACATAAATACACAACTTCCAAGGAAGAAAAAAAAGGGGACCAGCCCCAGGGTCCCCTGTTTTCACCTATAGTACTTGTATTTCTCTGTTCTTTCTGGAAGTGGACTTGCATGGGTATTGGTTGCCGCTAATAGCTGTGACAGCTAATACTCATGACACAGCAGCTGGTCCCTGAGCTCCAGATACATAATGGGAACAAATGAGGAGATTAGGCAGGCACAGCAATGCTTTCTGGTGAGGACACAGGTACTAATAGATTTGTTAGCACCCACTTTTCTTGAGTAAGAAATGACTAGCCTGTGCTGTGACTCAATGGTGAGCTAGGATTTTAAGTACCTTCAGGTAGAATCTGGTCTTTCCTAGGACTTCCGCCAAATCTGCTATACTTCATGGTCATAATAATAGTGAATATTCACCAGTTACCAGTGTGCCAGGTGTGGACTCTAGGCTTTAAATATGTTAGGCCACTTAATCCTCTCTATAAATCTTAAGATGGGTTCTGTAGTTAGCACTATTTTGAAGATCAGAAAACTAAGGCACTGAGAGACTAAATAACCTCCCCTAAAGTTACACAGAAAGAAAATAGCAGAATTAGCATCAAACTCAGGCAGTCTGGCTCCAAGCACTTTGTTCTTCACTGTTCTGAGGGATGGAGGCATGGTGGGGCAGGATGATTCTGGGAACTTGCCTTTTCTCACCATCTCTTTACAGTTCTCTGGAATAGGAATTGGCTTCCAAAGTGGCTTTGTGAGGATAGCTCTTAGGTAAGGGTGGATGCTGGCTCCAGCACACTAAATGCAGGTTATTTCGCCACAGGAGTTAATTTGTTCCTGTGTTGCTGGGATATACATCAAGTAATCTAAGGAAGATGAGTGCATGACTGAAAATCTCCGGGCAGAGTATACTTTTCCTGTGTGTGCAGAGCTTCTCTGAATGTGGACAGCCCTGGTTAAATATTAAGGTAAGGTTATTTGAGGAAAGTGGCACAAACTTACTTCATGGAAACTATATCTTTGTGGTCATGTGCTTAAGGTGTGGCTAGCTACTGGAAAGTGTTGTAACTTGCTTTGTGGGACACATAAAAACAAACTAACACTTTGAGGGAGTAATTGAATATATACAAAGTATTATATTGTGACTTATTCAAAAGGAAAATACTAGAAGGAGAGGTGGAATAATACTTACGTTTGTCACTAAACCATTTGCAAGTGAATTTCACATTATCTCACCTAATCTTGTTTATAGACAAGGAACTGGACCTTACAGAGATTAAGTAACTTCCCCAAGGTCACAAATGTAATAAGGGCAGAACTGGATTTGAAATCAAGTTTGTGGATACCAAAGTCCTTGATCTTTCTGTATCACCACGTGTGTGTGTGTGTGTGTGTGTGTGTGTGTGTGTGTGTGTGTGTCTGTGTGTATTGGAAGGGGAGGGAGATTGGCAATAGGGGAGGGGAGTGTACTGAATGGAATTTTAAAAACACAAAATGATTTCACCTAATAGTTCCAGTAAAAGCTCAGTGATGTCACTTCTATACATACGTGCTAGAGGTCATTCACTTAACAAATTTTATTGAGCATTGTTGCTATGTGAAATATAGTAGTGAAATAACTGAAAACATTACAGGATATAAAGAGGTAGAAGAGCCCAGGAATGCCTTGAGTTGTGAAGATTGTCACACCCCAATGGCCAGCTCCAGCTTATGCGGCTGGTGGCTGGAAATGTCTGATTTCATATCTCTATATACCCATTTATTTTTTGTTCACTGCTTCCTTCATACTGTTTCTTTGAATATCAAGTGATTTATTTAATTAATTCATTTATTTTAGAGATGGGCTGTTACTCTGTTGCCCAGACTGGAATGCAGTGGTGTGATCTCAGCTCACTGCCGCCTTGAACTCCTGGGCTCAAGTGATCCTTGCATCCCAACCTCCTGAGTAGCTGGGAATACAAGCATGCACCACCATGCACAGCTATTTTTTATTATTATTATTTTTTTTGTAGAGACAAGATCTCACTTTGTTTCCCAAGCTGATCTTGAACTCCTGGCTTCAAGTGATCCTACCACATCAGCCTCCAAAAGTACTGGGATCATTGGCATGAGTTACTGTGGCCAGCCTGAATAGCAGGTCATTTAATTCCATCCATGCAATTCTTTTCCTTCCAAGTTCAAGTGACAGTGAGACCTACACTAGAGAGCTTTCAGTAGAATCTAAATGGTAGAGGACGATGGAGATAATATTGAAAAGAAGTGAAAAAAATAAAAATAAAAAGCCATTACTCATGGTATAGGGATGGTGGAGTGGAGTGGGCCTCGTGGCGTAAAATGATTTTTAACAGAGAAAGTCTCCTTTACTCCTAGGCCCCTTGTTTCTGGGTGACCAAAAAGATATTGATATTGATGCATCATTCTTTAGAAAATAAATATTAATATCTATTATAAACAATTCACTAACAAAACACTGCTGCTACTGGGATTAATGGTCACAATAATGCTTATAGTTATGGCCAAACTGAACTTCCTATAGGAAGAAGAGATTATCAGGCTTCCAGTGGGATGATTGCTATAAAGTATGTTTCCAGGGAAGGAAGAATTTGTTGAATCTCATTATGATATGGTGGTGAGGCTTTAGGGCTTACCCTGTGGCATGGAGAATTATCAGGCTAGCAATAACTCAACATGAATTTGGAATCCAAGATTTCTCCTTATTAATTCATGCCACAGAAAAGTTACATGCCACATATTACTGAGTGCCCCTACTCCTGAGAAAGGAAGTGCTTTTCCTATCCTCTACTCCTCCTCATAAACACACCACACCCTTATTTAGTTCAAGACTGCTTAATCAGGAAATAATGAAATTGTGGGTAATAAGTCATACTACCAATGTGATAGGGGAGTGATAAGTACACATTGAGCATTCAATAAATCTCAACAACCAGTCAATAAAAATAGGAGGGACAGTAATTAAGATGAATCTCCACTTGGAAGAGGTAGCCTGCCTGGGAGGGTAAAGGGTAGTAAAGAGTTATGCTGCCCCCAGGAGCCAGCAAAGCCCTCGTGTTTCTTGGAACTCAATACCCACCCTGTAAGAAATGCCATTACATTAAGCAGATACACACCTCAGCTTTCACAAGTTTTGGTGGTTACCTATATTATGGGCCAGAGTTTCAGGGTGGCTTAAAGAGAAGGAGGAAGAGAAGGAGACTGTGGCAAGGCTACTAGGAACACCGTAATGTTCTTGAGAAGGTATCATGATGAATGAGTAAAGAACAAAGGCATGAGGGATGAAGACTGAGAATCAGAAGACTCGGACGTTCCTCCAAGAGGCTTGGACTTCACACCTAAATCTCATTTCCTTATCTGTAAAAGGAGGAGGGTGGGCTAGGGCAGTGCCAGGGTTTCTTCCTGTTTTAAAGTCCCAAGATTCTGAGCTAAGGTAATTTCAGAATCTGTACAGAACTGACACATATCTTTGATCAACGGTAAAATCCTAGGTTGCTTGCCTGACCACAGCATTTCCCTATCTGCTCTATAACCATTTATCAAGCATCATAGCGTTCTCTGGCAGCATCATTTCTTTTCAGGGATGACTTTGTATGGTGATATAATTTCAAACTTATGAAAAAGCTGCATGAATTGCATAAGGAATTCCAATAATACTTTTTTCCAGATTCACCAATTATTTACATCTTGTCCCATTTGATTACTCCCTCTCTGTGTGTATATCTGCATATGTATTCATATATTATATATATATTTGTAGAGAATCATTTGAGAGTAAGTTTGATGCATCGTGACCATTTATTGTTAGTTTACTGTATATCTCCTAAGAACACAGACATCTCCTACATAACCATAGTCCAATTATCAAAACAAGAAAATTTAGCATTGATATATACTATAATATGCAGTCCACATTTGATTTTAACTAATTATCCAAATAATGTTTTAATTGATAGTTTATCTTGTCCAAGATTCAATTCAGATTTACAGACTGCAGTTAGTTGTCTCTTTAGCCTCTTTAAACATGGAATCATGCCTGTCTTCCTTTGCCTTTCTTGACAAAATTTTTGAAGAGTACAAGTCATCTGTTGTATAGAATGTCCTTCAATTATGTCTTGTCTGATATTTCCTTATGGTAGGATTCAGATTATGCATTTTTTGGACAGTAGCACTACTGAAGTTATATAGTATACTTAGTGTGTCATATCAGGTGGCACATGCTATTGGTTCATTCCAATACTGATGAACTGCTAACTCTGATCACTTGGTTAAGTTATATATATCTTTCCCTTTATAATTAATACAATTTTAATTCATATTATAAGATTCTAATTACATATACTTTAATCTGTTTGATATTGCTCTTCTACTTTTCACTTTATTGTGCTAAAATGTGGATGGTCTATTGACCTACTGTCAAGTTTATTGATTCTTTTCACTGTTGTTTCCAGTCTCTTGAAAAACTGGTTGAATGAATTATTCATCTTAGACATCATATATTTTATTTCTAGCAATTTCATTTGGCTCTTTTAAATAGTTTCTATTTCTGTGGCCAAATTACTCATTGTATATTATGTACCTTTTCCACTAGATCTTTTAACATATTTATCGAATTTATTTTAAAGTCTCATGTGATATAATATTAACTTTTGGGCCATCTCTCCATCTGTTTTTATTTTCTCTCAAAATATGGTATTTTTCTTCATGTGTTTTGTAATTTTTGAATGTGTACAGCACATTGTTTGTCATAATACAGTAGAGACTGAAATAAGTAATATTTTTACCCAGGATACCTTTTTTTCTGTCAGCCATCTGTATAAACTATAGTTGAACTATGTGTGAAGTTTACTGTCATTTTAATTAGGTTTAGTTAAACAATAGGTTAATGAATCAAAAATGAGTCAGTACTTTACCTCCAACAGGGCAAAATCTTTTTGTACAAACAATCTTTGGCTTCCTGAACCAGGGAGAATCTCATTCTGCTTTCTAAACTGGCTTCTAGATTGTTATGTTGTTAAAGAGTTCGCTTTGTTGTACAGTTCTGCCTCCTGGCTTTCTATGGTTCAACGGACCTCTTTCTGCTCTGCTGCGTTCCCCTTATCTTGGGAATATTGGGCAGTGAATTTAGTGAATGTTCAGAGTGTCCATAAGGGGTTTAGGATGGTGTGTTTCTGAGTGGTGGCAATGCAGAAGAGCTAAAAAGACCTTGAGTTTTTGGGAACTTGCTCCCCAAAGAGATCTTTTAGGCCTCTTGTCCTTCCTCCAGCTGTGAGAACCCTCTGACAAGTACTTAATGAAGGCCTGTGGCACTTCATAGAGTTTCCCTTAGTTCTCCTGCCCTCTTTTCATCATTCTGTCTCACCTCTCTTGCTCTGCTCATCATCTTTTGCATTAGCACTTAGCGAAGGCCCATGGGAAAGGTGTGATGAGTAGGTGCAGATTCTCATTGTGCATCGAGCTTAGGATCCTAAACATCACACCAGCTGTCATTTAGTCATTAAAATTCTTACAAAATATAGATAGTTTCTCCTTAAATCTATTAATGGTAACTTCTTCCAACTTGCACTACCCTACAAAAGATGATAGGAGCTGTATGGCAGTTCCTAGGAAGGGCTTGTCACTTCCTAGATATTAGTTCATTTTGGTTTCATTCATCCTCAGCTATCTAATAGATTTATTTTTAAAAGTATGACTTTGTAGGTTAGTTGGCTTGTTTTTGATAGTAGGGTATAAATGGAAGCAGAAATTAGGATTAGGATCTGGTGTCCTTTGGATATATTCTGCCAAAAATTACAATTAATCCTTCATACTGAGAAATAAAAATAAAATCCTAAGCCCCTTGACCAACTGAAGGAACCCTTTTTGGCCAAAGTGACCCCAGAGAAACCTCAAAAACTGAGTTTCCTGCCATGATGGGATAGGAGGTCAGTCTTGACCTCCTGGGCTCAAGCAATCCTCCTGCCTCAGCCCCCAGGTAGCCTGGACTACAGGCATGCACCACAGAGCCTGGCAAATTTTTATATTTTTTGTAGAGACAGGGTTTTGCTATGTAGCCCAGCTGGTTTTGAACTCCTGAGCGCAAGTGATTTGCCTGCTTCAGCCTCCCAAAGTTCTGGAATTACAGGCATGCATTTGATAAGTACACATATTTGGCTTGATTTGGTTGAAGCACTGTAAGTACACATATTTGGCTTGATTTGGCTGAAGCACTGTACTGGCTTGAAGTTGCACAAGGACTGCTGAACTACCTGGGAGAAGCCATATATTCTCATTGCTACTGCTGTTGTTGCTTTTAGGTCCCTCAAGCAGACAGATCTGGGAAACTATATAGAGAGAGTTTCCATTTATTCACCATCTATCAAAAACTATGAGTTGATACTGATGCCTCCAATTTTAATCTGAAAGCACATTGTACATTCTAATCCTCCTTTTTCCATATTTGTAACTTTCTTCTATAACATTGAGAAACTTGGATCTCATTATGTTTATTTACTCGTTTGATTAAAATTAGGATACAAAGAAATTCATTTCAGAATTACTAACTGTATTAGTCTGTTTTCAAGCTGCTGATAAAGACATACCTGAGACTGGGCAATTTACAAAAAAAAGAGGTTTAATTGGACTTACAGTTTCACATGACTGGGGAAGCCTCACAGCCATGATGGAAGAAAGCAAGGAGGAGCAAGTCACATCTTGCATGGATGGGAGCAGGCAAAAAGAGAGAGGACTTGTGCAGGGGAATTCCTCTTTCTAAATCCATCAGATCTTGTGGGATTTATTCACTATCACAAGGACAGCACGGGAAAGACTTGCCCCCATGATTCAATTACCTCCCACTGGGTCCCTCCCACAACACATGGGAATTCAAGATTAGATTTGGGTGGGGACACAGCCAAACCATATCACTAACCTATACCACTAGGAAAAAAATAAAGTCTATGAATTAGACTTCAATAACTGTCTACTGTTTTTTAAAGGTTAAATTTACACACAATGAAGTAAAAAATTGTATGCAATTCAATGAGTTTTGATAAATGCATACCTCATATAATCCACACCTCTCTAAAGATATTGACTGTTTCCATCATCTCAGAATAATTTCCCTTTTTAATCTGTTTCCCCTTCCTTCCCTCGAGTAACCACAGTTCTACTTTTTTTCACTGTAGTTTTGCCTGTTCTGGAGCTTCATACCATAGATAATACAGTATATATTCAGAGTTGAGCTTCTTTTGCTCAGCATAATGTCTGTGAGATTCATATGTGCTATGTGCATCAAATTAAGTTTTTTTTAAATTTTGGTTAGACATTATCTCGTTATATGTATGCATTCCACAATTTGTTTATTCTGTTGATGGACAGTTGGTATGTTTCCAGGTTTTTTGCTAATATGAATACAGCTGCTGTGAACATTCTTGTCCGAGTCTTTGTGTGGACATATGTTTTCTATCTCTTGGATAGATGCTCAAGAATGGAATTAGTGTGGCATGGGTGGGTGGGTGTCTACCTTTATGAGAAATTACAAAACCTTTTGGCAAAGTGTTTGGACATTAAATCTGGCTTTGACTTCATTTTAACACATTTTAACACATTGTAAGTAGTATGGGACTTTACAGCTTCCCCCACTATATGATTCTTTCTGACCTTAGTGTCCTTCATAGAAAGGGCTCTAGCATTGGATTGGTTTGAAGGCACACAAGGACCTCAGAACTACGAGGGAGAGGCTTGTTTTAGGCTTCTAGCTGGGCTTCAGTGAAGTTGTAACAAGTCCTTCATCCTCACTCTGTGAGTTTCTGATCTATTACGAATTTCCCTCCTGCTCCCTAACCATGCAACCAGCCAATTCTTAACACCATGGTGGAGTTGTCATACTTCAATTGCAGCTCAATTTGGCATGTGTAAGGGGAGAGTATTTTCCCGCCACGGACTGCCTCAGACTTTGTTGTTTCAGTGTTTATGTAATCCTCTGCAAACTGTGAGGTGTTGTGCTGGTGAGGAATGGGTGGGTGGGCCTCTCCTTTGGCTAACTTAACCCTGTGATCTTCTAGTCATCTTCTGCCAGAGCAACTAGAGGCTACTTCATAACTGAACCTGGCTCTAGTTGTTGTGGTATCTGGATTTCATGAGCGCTGTGTTTAGCTGAGACTTGTCAGAAACAAAATAACTAAGGGGTTTGAAACTCTGCAGTGTTCTGAAATACAGTAAAGCAGCTATTCCCCAAAATAGCACTTGTAGAACACTGGGGATGTACATTTCTTTTTTCTTTTTCTCCTTTTGTTGGATTTTCTTTCCCCACAATAATTCATCCTGTTATCTCATCCCTTTCTTTGAATGCAGTACATGTTGCACTTTTCTTATCAGATTCAGACACTTTTTCTCCTTAGCAACCTCCTTCCTTTAGACTCAGTCCTACTCTTCCTTTTAGGTTTATTGGTGTCATGGGGCATTATCATCTATTATTGCCTGGTTGTGTCTCCTTAAGTGCAGGAAGCACTAAACCCTTGGTAATTACAGTGTTGGCCTCGTGAAGGACTTTTGTCTTTAAAATGTTTTATCATCGGTGGTTGTCCTGCATTATTTTTTTTTATGTGGCTGCTGCGATGAACTATTATACTATGAACAGGGCTGTGGTACTTGTCTAAACGAAGCAGTAGAAATGCATTTTATGATGAGTCAGTACATTGTAGGTAACAAATGAAACCCTGGGTTATAGAGCAGGTTTAGGCAATATAGGTCAAGAGGAAACTTGACCAAAATCAAACATTTTTCTTTTGGGGAAAGGAGAATGTGTCAGGAGCCCTTGTTCTCTCCAGTGAGAGAAACTATTGCCACTACTAATTTGGACTCTACCTTCTTTCAACTTCCTGAAACATGACATTCTTCTCAGGGAAATTCAGAGTCCTATGTTGATTTTTGTAGCCCTACCCAAGCTGTTCTTTAACCCCTCTTGCCTTAGAAGTGCTATCTTAAATGTTCTTTCTTGGCCATCTAACTAGGAATAAGTTTGGACAGCACTTTAAATCACACCATATTCACTCTCCCATTTATCCATCTATGTCTCCATTGATTCTTCTACCAAACACTGAATAATCACTAATGTACTCAGTGAATGTATCAGGCACAGTGGACAACTCTATGTGAATGAGATAAGACAGTGTCCTTTCCTCCAAAAGATTATAATTAAGAAGAGATAGGGAAACAAATGATGTCTGTATATAAGTGATCAAATAAAAGAAATAAAGTAATGAAGTCCACAAAAGAGGCATGGACTGTGCTATGTTAGATGAGAAGAGTATTCCCCACACTTTTTTATTGTGCAGCCCATTAATAAAATTTTTGCACACCTACCAATATATATTTTATATAAATTATGTATATGTACTCTGTACTAATATATTGCATGCATTATAATTGTCTGCATAGAGATTAACATATAATGTAAAGATGAAATAAGTTGTATTGTTTCAATGATTTTAGTTTTATTGAACCATACAAAACTTTTCCTGGTCTGTCGAATATGCTATTAATAACTTTTTTAGTGATAGGGTTGTGGTTTTTATGTCAGTCTGATTTAATAGTCATTGTTTTTGCACCTAAAATGGCTGATCTAAAGCTTATATTGGGAGGATGGGGAATATCATATCAGTGTAATTCTTACTTGTGGGTGCTTACATTATTACTGTGATTTTAATTTGCAGGTTCTTTGTAAGAAAAATGTTAAGTATGTTGTGAGAGTTAGTTTAATTCAAAACTAGATAAGACTATTCAAATATCTACATAATCTGCAATATGTCACAAGAGGTTGAAAATGAATGATGATGTATAGATGCCATAGCAAACACTTCCCCAGTGTGTAACTCCAAACTTTTGAAGGCTACTTTCCATAGCATCTATGTCTGATGCATAGGCCCAGTGAGGGTCTTAGTGTCAATCTGTATATAAAAATCAGCAGTGGGTTAATGGCTACAAGCATATAGTTAGATATAAGGAATAAGTCCTTATGCTCAGCAGCAAAGTAGGATGACTATAGCAATGTGTTGTGTATTTCAAAATGGTTAGAAGAGAGGACTTAAAATATTTCCAACACATAGAAGGGATAAATACTTGAGGTGATGGATATGCCAAATACTCTGACTTGATCAATATACATTCTATACATGTAACAAAATATCTCATGTACCCTATAAATGTGTATAAACATTATGTATCAATAAATAATCAGCAACTCTTATTACTTATTTTTAATAAGAAATATAACTTAAAAAGATGTTCTGTAAAAAGATGTCCAAAAATTTTCTTCCCACACTCCAATAGATCATTTGCTCTTCTCCTGGTATGTATGCCAGTTTGGAGACTCCTGCGTTAGAGGACGTGAGTCCCTCATAGGTGAACAATTAGTGAAAACATCACATAAGATCTTAACTTTAAATGATGAGTAGAAACTGGAGGAGAGTTGGCTTTCAGAAGAGAGCAAATGACATGTATACTGCCATGGAGGCAAGGAAGTACAGGGTATGCTTGAGAATTAATGAAATGTTCGTTGCATTGGTGCATCAAAGGAGAATTGTGGGGAATTGGAGCCAGAACAAAAAGGTATTGAGTACTTTACCTAAGGTAAGGATTTTGAGCTTTATAAGTTAAACTTTAGAAGGCATTATATATATTTTGAACTGGAAGGTGGTATTTTATCAAGAGAAGCAAACTTTTCCTTTATTTTAACTTCTCTCTTCATCTCTTAGAAAGTGGCTCTTCACTTATCTGCATTCACTTCTCTCTACAGCTTGTTATTGGAAATACTAGTCCAGTAGTAGATAGTGACTGGGATAAGTTGGAAGAAAATTCAACAAATTAGGATGCATGTTACATGACCAGTGAATGGTTTAAGTCAGAGGTGATGAAGCCTTAACGAAGACAGATGGCGATAGAAATGAAGGCAAAATTGAAGACTGTTTAGTGAAGGAGGAGGAAAACCACATCTCTGTTTACAGAGTTCCAGCTTAGGTAAGTAGCAAAGTGGGGACAAGAGAAATGGAAACAGCAGGAGAAGGACAGATTTGATGGAATCATCGATGAAGTGGCTAATATGTAGCTAAGGCACTCAAAATAAATACAAAGAGAAAGCATTAAAGAAATTAATAAGATTAATGAGAGAAACAGGTTAAAAGGAGAAGATCAGAGACAATGTTAGAGAAACACCTTCTAATATTTTATCTTTTTTTGAGAGAGAGAGAGAGTCTGGCTCTGTCTCCCAGGCTGGAGTAAGTGGTGTGATCGCGGCTCATTGCAACCTCCACCTCCAGGCCTCAAGCTATCCTTCCACCTCAGCCTCCCAAATAGCTGGGATTACAGGTGTGGACCACCATGCCTGGCCATTTTGTGTGTGTGTGTGTGTGTGTGTGTGTGTGTGTGTGTATTTTTGGTAGAGATGGAGTTTTGCCATGTTGCACAGGCTGGTTTTGAATTCCTGAGCTCAAGCAACCCACCTACCTCGGCCTCCCAAAGTGCTGGGATTAGAGGTGTGAGCCCACTGTGCCTGGCCCCTAATACTTTAACCTAGCATTTCCAGTTGCATGTGAGACTGAGGAATCTTAGCTCTTAGCATCTTGATTCAACTACTAATGTCTGGTGATTGTCGCACTTGACAGATGCTTTTCTATCAGTTAAATAAAGTTAATATGTTTTCAGATCAGGTTTCAATGATCTTAGGTGAACTAGTTTAAAAAACTTCCATACTAAAACAGCTTAGGGAGAAAGGGGGCCCAAAAGAACTAAGTATGCTTTCAGAAAATAACATAAAGCAACAAAAGGCAGAAAAAGAAAAAAATAGAAGTTCCCGAACACAGAACTACATTTGAAATGGAAATAATCTGGACTATCAAGAAGGTTATATTTAAAGCTACTAACTCAAGTGATTTTGACAATACAAGCCAATAAAATGTACTAAATATGTAGTTTAATTTTTTTTTCTTACTGAATTGTCCAGTTTGATGGATTTGGTGGATTGTTTTGCTATCATTAAAAATACAACATCCAAGGCAGATTTTAAAAGAAACACAGAGAATTGGTGAAGTGTTTAAGATTAACAAAAATATCCAAGATCAGGTCTTGGGAAGTAATTTGAGGGTGGGGGAAAAGAATACAGGAAAATATTTCTAGAAATTGGTAACGATATTATACTTAGTGGAAGGAGAAAGTTAGTAATGAATGAGCATCCATCTTCAAAGTAAAAAAAGAGCAACCTGAATTACAATTTTGTTTTGCTTTTTGAACTTGGACAGATGACTAAGTACTTATAAAGAAACAAACCTTGTCAGACTCACTCATTGTGACCATGAAAAGTAGGTCAGGAAGACTTGGTGCACTTTATTTCAATTTTAACACATTTTAAATTATATTCTACATATTAAGGAATCAGATTAGAGCCATCGTGTGGAGGCTCACTGGTTGGGGGACCAAATGTGGAGCATGATAATGAAAATATAGGTCTACTTGGAGGAGGAGTGGTGTGGACACAGCAGTCAATAATTCAGGAAAAAAATGTATACTGGTTAAATTTGCTGCAAATGATGGCATAGATCTTAGAGCATATGATTAGCATTATTAACATAGATTTCTTATAAATGTAGGCAAATTGTACAAGATTCCCAGAGAGTGTCAGTTAAAAGTATCAAGTACTTGGGACAGGACAATACTTACTTAAAGGGAGTCCTTACTCTGTAATCTTCCTTAAATTAGCTGATTAATGTTTTAGGAGTGATTATCAAGCAATGAATCTAGAAGATAGGCCTGTAAGAGGTGGGAAGCATCACCCTGGGAGGCAGGAATAGAAGTGCAGAAATCAGGAACCATGAGGCCATTTTCCAGTTATGTCTATGGCTAGCCAGGCATGCCCTGGGCCCCATTTTAAAGCTTTAGATTTTACACAAAAGTGTTTAGATGACTTAGAAAAAAACTTAGGAGTGAAAGTAAAATAAATAAATAAATAAATAAGATCTATGAGTATAGGTTAAAATAACTGATTATTCAGCTAAGCAAGAGAGGCCTGGGTTATTTAATAGTATTTTTTAAAAGAATTGTTTCATTATTGTTGATGATAAACAAGTAATCTCCATTTACACAGCGAGGGTCAAAAGAAAAGGAAATGGGCCCAAACTGCAGTGTGTGGGATTTAGATTAAATATAGGGAAGAACTGGCTGAGAAGGATGAATTACTGTGGAGGGATATGGAATTTCCTATGTGGGAGGTCTTTAAAAATAGTCTCTCGATTGTAAAGGCTAATTTCAAAATTAAATCCTGTCTGAATAGTAGGGCTAGAGATTGGTGAATTAGAAGGTGTAGGAGAGTAACATAAACATTAACGAGACCTTATGATCTTAAAATATAACGATTATCTTGAAAATAATACAAGTTATGAAGCAGAATTAGAAACTCAGAGACAGCTAATATGTGTTGTGACTTATTCTTATTTTATCTTTCTTCCTCCATTAACCTGGGCAGCAGTTTGGGCATTTGCCAAGCAAGTTATAATTATCTATTGTTGAGATTTAAATCTCTTGATTATGTAACAAGTACCAAGAAAGACGAGATAGAGACATTGGGAAATTTCTGCTTTGAAGAACAGTAATAAAAACAGATTCCACTGTTCTTACAGTTTATCAATTTATCAGTTTTTATTCATTGAGTAACTTCTAGATGCCCACTAACCAAACTCGATGCTGTGGGAACATAGAGGAAAATAGGACATGATTTCCAGCCTTTAAGAGTGTATGGTCTATATGGAATAATTTGATAAACACGTATGAAAGATTAGTACACAATATGAGACAGAATTATAGAATTATGTGATATGTCATATGGGCTATTTGCTGGAAGAGTTGGATAGTGGGGGTTTGGACAGGAGGTACCATAGAGGAGGTACGTTTTAAAGGATGGAAAAGAACTAAGGAAGAGGAGGAGTATGAGGAGCATATTTTTGGGAGGATAATATGAGCAAAGGGATAGAAGTGAGAATATATGTGCTTGAGTCATACTTTTGATACCCTGAGCATTGTGAATTTAACCTTTTGGATCAATTCACAGTTGTTAATATGTCATGCAAAGTCTTTATGATTTGCTGGTATCTATAGACTTATCTCATCCTATCTTTTTGTGCAACCACACTCCCTTTTCTTTGTCACAACCCTGCGTGTGTCTGAGTTCAAATTCCAGTTCTACCACTCTATAACTCTGTGACTTTGAGTCTTGGTTACTTCATATATAAAATGGAGATAAAAATAGGACCTGCCTCAAAGTGTTGTTGTGAAGATTAAATATGTTGATAGACATAAAGTTCTTGGAATAGTTCCCAGCTCATTGTAAGGATCAATAAGATATAATCTAGGGCTGGGCACAGTGGCTCATGCCTGTAATCCTAGTGCTTGGAAAACTTAGGTGGGAGGATCACTTGATGCCAGGAGTTTGAGACCAGCCTGGGTAACACAGTGAGACCCCATCTCTATAAAATAGTTTTAAAAGTAGCTGGGTGTGGTAGTGGACGCCTATAATCCCAGCTATTTGGGAGGCTGAGGTGGATTACTTGAGCCCAGGAGGTTGAGGCTGCAGTGATCTGTGTTCACACTACTGTACTCCAGCCTGGGCAACAGAGCAAGACCCTGCCTCTAAAATAAAAATTAAAAAGTCAGATATCATTTGTTACTACTATTGTTATTCATCCTTTAAGCTAAAAGTCTGACAGTGGGTGTTATCTCCTGGAAGCTTCTCCTTTTCTGAGCAGTCTGCATCAGCATCATCTCTGTGCTTGCTTGTCCTGTTCCTAGACCCCTTCCACAGTCCATCCTGCTTTGCATGGTGAATCTAGGCTTCCATGTGTGTCTCTGCTCCTAGGCTGTTGGTCTGGAGGCAGCCATGTCTTGTTCACTTTCTTTTCTTTTCTTTCTTTCTTTTTTTTTTTTTTTTTTGTTTTTGAGTCTCACTCTGTCACTCAGGCTGGAGTGCAGTGGTGCTATCTTGGCTCACTGCAACCTCCACATCCCAGGGTCAAGTGATGCTCATCATTCAGCCTCTTGAGTAGCTGGGATTACAGGTGCACACCACCACACCCAGCTAATTTTGTATTTTTAGTAGAGATGGGGTTTCACAATGTTGACTAGGCTGGTCTTGAACTCCTAACTTCAAGTGATCTGCTCACCTTGGGCTCCCGAAGTGCTGGGATTACAGGCATGAACCACTGTGCCCGACCTTTATTCACTTTTGTATCTCAGTGTACATGAGCCATCTATCAATGGTTGTTGAATATGTAAGTAAATGAATGAATAGATAGTGGAAAGAAGGATATAAACCTATCAATTTGTACATTATATTCTCTACTCACTTCCACTACAATTACTAATTGCTACTACTAATAATTAATCATTATTAATACCAAAAAGCTTTATTATGACCAAAACATTGGTGGAATATGTAATAAAGGTATATGGTTAGAAATTTAGTAATTTGTTATAACTAGTCTCACTCAAGTAAGCTTTACAAAATGAGTTTGCATTCATATTTCAAAATTTGAGGGCTACCATTAGTCATATAATCTTAACAATCATTCTGTACTTTATAGATTCACTCATAGTAATCAACACATGAGATATATCACATAATCTAATTAGTTCTAATGTTTATTTTATATTTTCTAACCTTTTTTTCTTAGATTAATTGGCAGTAAAGGTAGAGGGATATAGGGATAGGAATCTGGAGATATGGCAATTTTTTTCATATTGCCAGATGCTCTTGTTTGAGCGTTTGGACTAAATGGCCTCTAAAATCCCATTCCCTGTTACTCAAGATTCTCTGAGCTCAGTGGATCTGTGATGTAGTTGCGATTACAATCTAGTTTTCCTAAAGGTAGACTAGTGGTCTTTTCCTTAAAAACCATATAATTTTATTAGTCATGCGACTAGTCACTCTTTTTAATTGTTTATTGACTAAACTATTTTATCTGAGCAGAAGCTCTAATATGGAACAATGGCAATGGAGATTGTCAATATCTGAAACAAAAAATAAAATAGCATGACTAGGACATTTTATATGGAAATAGCATGTAAGACCCTATAAGCTGTTAGTTAACAATAACCAGTAGTACTTGTTAGTTATCAGTGTAACAATTCAAAGCACTCTAGTGTGTAAAGTAACCACTTTTAGAGGCACATTATTTTATTGTTACATATATTTCATATTTCAATATAAAAGAAAACCAATAAATTTATTTGAGATAGAAAATCCAAGTATTAGAATATGTATCCATTAAAAAAATCAAATAGGCCTATTGTATTTGCTTTCATCCAGGGCTGGTTCTTTCTGAGGGAGAGGCATTTGAAGACCATAATTGTGTTAGTGAAATAGCTGGAACACCACACAGTATTCCAGGCATCTAATGACCAAGTGGGTTAGCAGATCAATTACTAAAAAATCAACAGGCAGGGATGAAATTAGCCATGGCACATTCTGTCTGCTACTTACTCTCATCTATTAATTGGATTGTTTAGTGACTGAACTGATCCATCATTTAGCAATTGTAGTTAATTAACATAGCTGGCCAGACTGTACTATGCTATGGTTAATTGAGACATACACATGACCCCAGCCGCCCTGGTTCAGAGAGTAATGGCAAAAATAAGATGATCAAGGCACTAATCTGGTAAAATGATTAAACGCCAAAATAATCCATCTCAGTTTTGCCATCAATATTCTGAGAAAAATATTTCCATTCCTGTTCTTTTCTACTATCATTTGTAAAGTTGGCATTATTTATTCTAGAAGTCTGTAAAACATACTTCCCTCCTTTCCTTATGATAACATCTCTATCTTGATGGCTGTAGAGAATACTGCAGGTATTCTGGTGGTAAAACATAGTGGCCAAAAACTGTAGAGTTAAACAAACCTAGGAAAAGTCTTAGCATTCACCTGCAGCATTAATGTTTTTGTTCTCTACAACGGAAGTTACAATATCCACTTCCTTAGGTTGCAGGGATTAGCAGGGATGATAAAGGTAAAGGTTTTAGCACACAGAGAGTGGGGCAGGTAACGATCACTTAATTTAGCTCTTTGGGTTAAGTGGTTATGAATGAAGGCAACCAGAAATAGAAATAGACAGTCATTTTTCTTTCCATTATCATTTGATGGAAAGTTTTAACTCAACTTTTACTAGAATTGATTGTTGCCTGAACTGCAAAATGGTATCTTTACATGTGAGGCACTCCAGGAAATGAGGATGTATGGTATTGTTTAGAAGCAATAGAATTTATTTTCCTCATTCATTATCTAATGATCAGGCAGTATTAGTAAAAGGAAAAGCAGCCAAAACAATAGCCAACTAAATAAAACACTGGTCCTAAGAGTCTTGTTACTTGAAATGTAATATATTTTAAAACCGATGTACATTGAGTTAAATCACATCCTAATCTTTTGACAGACTCATTTATTGTGAAATAGAGACTGTGAGATACACTGGATGCAGAGAAGGTCAAAACTGAATTGGAAGATTTTATCCAGTTCTGGCTTCTACAAGTGAGAGGGAGTAAAGACAACCCGTGGAAGGTAAAGTGATAAGGCCCAAAGATGCCAAGAGGCTGGAGAGGGAAGCCTGGGCGGAAATGCTAATGGGATTGTGATTAGAAAGCCTGGAGAGGAGTTGGACCGTAAAAATACTATAGCCATGAAAAGAGCTGAGATTCCACGTGCAGCAGGAAGGCAGCCTTTAGTGCCCAGAGGGCCAGGCCAGACCAAGAGGTGCTGGGATGGAGCCCTGCTTCTTCCTTTGCGGGTCTTTAATTCTGCTCCTCTGAGGTAAAGAAATCCCTTCCCACACATCCGTCTTTCCCTTCCCTTTCTTTTCTGTTTTCCCTTCCCCCTTTACTCCAGCATGTCTTGGTGGAAATATAAGATTGGCAGCCAGAAGTTCTGATTGTGAGGTTTCAGCAGGTTGTTACTAGATGTATGAACTTAAGCCAGTTCTCTGAGTTTCATTCTTAGAAAAAAAATGAATACATGTTTTCTAATTTGTACAAAGAGGATAATAATATCTGGCTCATAGGATTTCTGAGAGTGTAAAATAAAATAACAGATAAAACAACTTCTTTGTAACATGTAGAGTAAATATGGATGTGAGTTTTAGTGTGATCAATGGACTTTCTCAGTCTTTAACTCTTTCCTCTCTCCCTTGGAATTCCAAGTAGCAGAATGCTGGAAAATATAGATAGGAAAGTCTCACCTTTCTTTCTAAGATAGCTTCTTATCTCTAAGAAAAAGGCTTCGTGGTTGGGGACTGGATCGTAGGCTCTGCTAGGCTTCATGCCAGTCTTAAGATTTCGTGACAAATAAGCCTTCATCTATTTCCACTGTGGGGTTGTTTATTGATTTTTTCACAGTCCAGAGCAGCCACTATCCTCTTCTAACTCTATACTGTGAGACTCTGGAAATTTTTAAAAGTATAAACTAAGGACGGGAATAATTTCAGAGGCGTGATTATACTGATGAGGCTTGGGCATGAGCCCATTCCAGGTTTACCACCACTAAACCTTGTTCCACCTATGCAGCAGCCAATGTGGATTTAATCCTGCAGGGTTCGTGCCTTGGGGAAGAGGAGATCAAAGAAAGCCAACACCCAGGTCTCCCGCCACGAGGGCCATCGCCATGGTTTCCATGGTGAGCCCGAAGGAGACCCGCCCTCTGCTTCCTTGCTGTTTCAATTGCATCACCTGAAAGACACAGGGCCAAATCATAGCCACACTCTCACTACTCATGCTTTTCTAAAATCACAACAAACACAGACAGCTCTAACCACATAGCACGCTCCAACATTTCCTGGCCTGCCATGGACCACTTTCCTTCACAGCGGGACTTATGATCTGCTAAGAGACCACTGCAGATTTCTGCAATTTCCTCATGGTCAAAGCCAGAATTTCACAGGAACCTAGAGAATCACATTGACTTTGTCCTTGATCTATTTCTGTCTGAAGGGACTGTATTCATTTCCTAGGGCTGTCATAACAAAGCACCACAAACTGGATGGCTGAAGACAGCATAAATTTATTGTCTCCTGGTTCTGGAAGTGAGAAGTCCAAGATGAAGGTATTGGTGGAGCTGTTTCTTTTGAGGCCTGTGACCTGTGAGGGAGAAATCAGTCTGTTCCATCCACCTTTCTGGGCTTTGGGGGATTGCTAGAATCTCTGGCCTCTGGCTCCTGTTTCATCATCTTGGTCTCTATCTCCAGTTCACATGGCCTCCTCCCTGTGCTTGTGTCTGTGTCCAAATTTTTGCTTGTTACAAGGACACCAGTTATATTGGATTAGGGGCCCGCCTTATTCACTTACTACCTCTGCAACAACTCTATTTTCAAATAAGGTCACATTCTCAATTATGGATGGTTAGGATTTCAACAGATAAACTTTAGGAATATAATTCAATCCATAACAGGGACAAAGTTTTTGAAATACTTTGATTTAAATTGAGTGTTCAATACAAGCATGGTTGTGGGCATTCTCGACATTGCTTAAAGATGTAAATTAGGAATGATCCCTGTCTACTTAGAATTTACCTCTTAGTTACAACTCAACCCTCTAGCTGAATTGAACAGATATGGAAAAAATTGTCAGATAGATGGAAGGAATCTGATCAAAATTAATAGTAGATATTCAACTTTTTAAAGTCAGAGAAAAATCTTTGAGATCTTACATAGGAGCCCAATATAGAAAACAAAGAAAACATATTTGCTCTGCTTCAGATAAGATAGAGGATTTAGAGTTCCTTCTACCCACCTATTTATTTTTATAGCAGCCATGGAGGCTTCATGGGAGAAACATAATTCAACAGGACTCCAGAGAATAGTTTGGAAAAGCAGAGGTGAGGAGAGGGAGAATGAGCATACAGTATGTGAGGATAAGTTTGGAGGTAGGGATATGTAAGAGGTCTTTAGAATCTAAAGAGCTGGGCTTTTTGGAGAACAGTGGAAGCAAATACAGAAAAGCAGATCAGGGTCCTCGGATGGAGAATTCCCATCATGGCTTGACTGAGTTCAGATCCTTGAGATATATGTCAGGGGATCAGAAGCTTTGCTGGCTCCCAGTGATCTACATATACCTCAAGTCCTCTTATTTTCTTGCCTGTACCTCATTCTCATTTTGATGGTTTCTACTCCCTAGATTCCCTTTTTCTTAAAAAGGCAAACATTTAAGCAATTTGAGGTTTGGGATGGGGTTTTACAGATTTGTCTCTGCACTTTGGTGCTTTACTATGCAGTGTAATTTGAAAAAAATAATTACTAACAAATTCATGTGTATAATGTAGAATTATGGATTTGACCAGGATCAGACAAAATTATGGAAAGGACTGTCTCAGAACCTGAGATATAACATTGTATTTTATCTCTACAGGTTTCTGAGAAAGAGATATTGCTATTTCTAATTTACAGATAAATTTTGAAGTTCAGGTAAAGTAATATACCTAAGATCACAGCTAATAAGTGTAAGAGTGCAAATCTGAACCTAGATCTGCTTGACAATAAAGTCTATGTTTTTCCCCCAATATTATTATCCTGGAGAACAGAAAATATGGAAATCTAACAGTACCAACACAAAGTAAAAGCCTGTGGTCAAATCCTAGGTCAGAAATGATAAAAGGTAGCAAAAATAGAAAGTCTGGGATCTGGGAAACCCTGAATCCAGGCCATTCAATATAGATTGGACTTTCCTTAAAGACCATGACCCAATTACATCTTTATTTAAACTTGGCCTTCCATTATCACTGTTGACCCAAGGGAAGAATTTTACTACTCGGAAATGCACATTGAGTAAGTGAGAGTGACGTCTCCATTGTCTCCAGATATGGAGTGGTCCTCATGTGCTTTCATCCTTGTTTGTCTGTTGCTGCTCCCTACGTTCTTATCTCATCCATACGAATCTCATAAGAGATACTGTGTTTTCTTTTAGTTATGTGCACATTATTTTTGATATGCATATGTAGTCCACATGTTATATAGAACAAAGTGATTTAGCAGAAATGCAGGCCAACTGCTGCCTCTAGCATGATACTCAATGGTGGTAGCAGGAAATGGGTCCTGAATTATGCAATGAGCTTTGAACAAGAGTTGCTTTTTCCTTCTAAAGGATGTTCAAAATGTCTTTCCATTGTCAAAATTTGCCAAACATTGACCTAACAAGGAGAATGCAGCCACTATAGAAACTGAACATAGAAAAGTCAGGTATGAGAAAACCACCATATCACATGCTATTTACATTGAATAGAAGACAGGTAACTAGTATTTTACAAAGCACACTAGAAACGTCTGCCACAGAACTCAGCTGATCCATTCTCACCAATCATAGACCCTACATAGAGCAAACACGTAAGCAAGAAACAGACGCTCAGCGAAAACATTGAGATATAAAGAAAAGTCAATATACACATGCCATTCTAAAATAAAGGAAGAAAAAATGGAGAAATTGCTTTAAAAGAGCTGTAACTGTTGTACAGTTTCATTCAGACAGGCTCCAAAGCTGATAGGCAGAGCACTTTGCTGAACCTGTGAAGTCTGAACTGGGAATCTGGCCACAACAGGGAAATTGAATCATGGATATACTTAGTTTGGGTTTAGTGAAATTTATTTCTGTAATTCACTGTCATATCCATGAGTATGGAAATGAGTATTTATGTTATTGCTGTCTGTCCTGGTGTAGGGAAAGTCTCTATTCAGAAATGCAGTGACCTGCTCTGTGCTGACCCACGCAGCACTATGACACAGAGGCACAGGTGTATCAGGATATAAATACGTTCTCTAATGGTGAAAACGTGGAGCCTGTAGTGGAGGAGAAATAAAGTGTTAAATGTAACAAGTCGGGAGAGTGAGCCAAAGAAAATGTTTTCATATTTTATAGTTTATATAAGAAGCAACCTGCATGACCCCACATTCCCACTTATGGGTATATATCAAAAATTAAATTGAAAGCAGGGTCTCAAAGAAATATTTGCACACCCATGTTTATAATAGCATTATTCACAATCATCGCCAACGGGTGGAAGCAACCTGGGTGTTCATGGACAAACAAATGGAGGTACAAAATGTGTTATATATACAATGGAAGAGTATTCAGCCTTAAAAAGGAAGGAAATTCTGACACATGTTACAGCAGAAATGAACATTGAAGACATCATGTTAAGTGAAATAAGCCAGTCACAAATGGACAAATGCTATGTGATTCCACTTCTGTGAGGCATCTAGCAGTCAAATTCAAAGAAACAGAAAGGATGGAGACTACAAGGGGCCAGGGAAAGGGAAACAGTAGGAGTTGTTTAGTGGGTGGAGAGTTTCAGATCTGCAAGATGAAAAAGTCCTGGCCATCTCTTTCACAACAGTGTGAATATGTTGAACACTAGCAAACTGTATGCTTAAAATGGTACACTTCAGATGGTAAATTAGCTGGGCATATTGGCTCAAGCCTGTATTCCTAGCACTTTGGGAGGCCTAGGCGGGCAGATCACCTGAGGTCAAGGATTCAAGACCAGCCTGGCCAACATGGCAAAACCCCGTCTCTATTAAAAATACAAAAATTAGCCAAGCATGGTAGCGCATGCCTGTAATCCCAGCTACTTGGGAGGCTAAGGCAGGAGAATTACTTGAATCCAGGAGGCGAAGGTTGCAGTGAGCCGAGATAGCGCCACCATACTCCACATACTCCAGGCTGGGCCATAGACTCTATCTCACAAAAAAAAAAAAAAAAAAAAAAAAGATGATAAATTTTATGTTATGTGTTTTTTACCACAGTAAAAAGGCAGGGAGAATAAAAATAGAATGTTTACCAAATTTGATAATAACACAAAAACACACATGACAATACCAATAATAACTTGTGAAGCTGAAAGAAACTTTCTAAAGTTCATTAATTAAAACAAACAAATCTTGATCTATCATGCCAGGGGCAATGCTGAATTATTTTTCTATTCTCTCAATAAAAATTATAAAATTGTTGTCCTAAGGAACGGTGAGTTAAAAGGAAGCAGCCAAAATTTATAGTTAAAAAAAGAATTATAGAACTGTGTCAATTAATAAAAACATTGTTATTTTTCTGGATTTTGTGATGCTCATCTTATTTTTCTGTCTTTAAAAACATTTTTATATTAGCTTTTCCATTTCTAAATAAGTAATCATTTTGCACCGAATTTTACGTTTATGATTTTGCATTCTTTTTCTTAAAGAAAGTCTTCCTAGGATAAACTTCAAACCCTGAGAAACATGGATTTTTTTTCCTGAATTTGAGCAATAAATATAATAGCTGATGATGTTCAAGATATCAAAAAAATAGACTTTTAAATATGATTCTTGTAAATCTTAATACCATCAGAAGCAACATCAGGGAAAGGATTCTCTGAATTGCCAATCCAGCCTCACTCTTTCAGAAGTCTATCTTAGATTTTAAGAATATATAAATTTGTTGGGAGGCCGAGACGGGCGGATCACGAGGTCAGGAGATTGAGACCATCTTGGCTAACACGGTGAAACCCCGTCTCTACTAAAAAAGTACAAAAAGCTAGCCGGGCTAGGTGGCGGGCGCCTGTAGTCCCAGCTGCTCGGGAGGCTGAGGCAGGAGAATGGCATAAACCCAGGAGGCGGAGCTTGCAGTGAGCTGAGATCCGGCCACTGCACTCCAGCCTGGGCCACAGAGCGAGACTCCGTCTCAAAAAAAAAAAAAAAAAAAAGAATATATAAATTTGGGCCTAAGTACTTTTCAGGAATCTGTTAGTTCTGATGCAGTTTCTCTCAATCTGGATATGGAAATATGGACAAACACACAACAATGCTGAAAAGTAGAAGTAAAAAAGGTCATTCTATTACCATAATTTATGAAGAATCGCCACGAATTATGAGGCCATTAAAGTTTCCACTCTGGGTAGTAGTCTATACACGGTTTTCTTTCTCTAACATATCTCATTTGGGGGTCACAAACAAGACTGAATTATTTCAGTCCTATTCATGTTGAGCTTTGGCTGCGAATTCCTGTGTCTGTTCCAAACATTAAAATGGGCAACACAGGTGTCTTTGTAGCAGTTTGCTAAGGCACCATTCCCCATTTCCTCTCACCATCAGCAGCTCTTTCTATACACATTTTAGAATGAAAAAGCAAAGTAAAGATAGAGCACAAAATAGGCTGTTATAAAAAGAGAATGGGAGTGACCTATTATGTCATGAAGGCAAAAAGCTGTAAATAGAGGAAGATCTGGAAAAGCCCTTATAGGAAGACAAATTGCAAATTAGATTATTTCACACATTTCATTTGCTCCAAAAGAGTGAGGATTAGGGATTCAAAGACCCGCATATAGAAGATGTAGGAATGGAGCTAGAAGTTGTATACAAAATCTTGCTCTCCAGATGAGTATATGAGACTGGGAATCTACCCATCAAAAAATGGATAGTAAATGGAGCTGGGGAAATTTAGAGAACGAATGAATCATGAAGAAAAAAACATTAAAACAAAATTAGCCGGGCACAGTGGTGTGTGCCTGTGAGTCCCAACTACTCAGAAGGCTGAAGTGGGAGAGTTGTTTGAGCCCAGGGGTTTGAAAATAGCTTGGGCAACATAGAAAGACTCTGTCTCTAAACATTAAAAAATAAAATTAAGAGTGGAATACCCTCTTGAAGATTTATTAGAAGAATAGACCCCAGAAAGTGAATTACTGCAGAGAACAGAAGAAAAATTTTAATAAAAACACCCAGTCTACACAATTTACAAGAAGATAAAATTTTTATGAAACAAGAGCAAAAACTATCCAGAAAAGTAGTACTATAAAGATAAACATTGGAGGTGGGATTAATTTTTTTTTAAAGAACACCAATAACTAATAATGTAATGACAGAATTAAAATATGACAGAAAAGGGAGGAATTAGCATTATGGAAAACCAAATGAGTAATGTCAAGGGTAAATGTGATAAGTGGTCCCAGAGTGCAGAGACATAGGACAAAAACATGACAGCAAAGAGAGAGAACAGTTAGTGAAGACCGAGAACAAGTATCTAACGTAAAAACTACACGTGAACCTAGAGGAAAATGCTGAACCATTGGAACAGACGCAGTAAACAAAGACAAATTGAAAAATAGTGTCTGGACTGAAAAAAAAGAAAGACCTCAGCATGTGGATTGATAAAGGTCAACATGTTCTAGATAAAATTATGAAAAGAACTTATGCCAAGCTATCTCTTGGTTAATCTTTTGAATAATCAGTGACATCAGTCAGTATCTCTACACAAAATACATGAAGACTCAAATGAGGATAATCTGAGGAGAGTTTGTTTACGGAGAGATTTATTGCAAAGGAGTGAACGGGATGTTAAGAGAACAGCAAGAGATAAGGCCAAAACCCAGGGCTGGCAGCAGCAGGCTGCCACCCACTGTAGATCCAAGGGGAAGACAGGTTATCCCATCCAACATGTAACAATGGTACATAGAGCAGGCCACCTTGGGATGATCAGCGACTTTCTGTCAAGGAACATACGAACTTTAGGCAACCTCACAGAGGAAAAAACGTCCTAATTTTGTAGTAAAAAATTACTCTCCTTTCTCTTCCAAGATTTGGCCCCATAGTCCAAATCTAACAGAAAGCCACAGGGCATGGGATCTCAATGGTACAAGTCACTCAGGTCAGCCTCTCAGGGCAGAAAACAGGATAGAGAAGGGACACCAAGGGACAGATGGAAGATACTTGGCACAGCATTGCAAACAAAACACATAATAAACCCAACGTTCAAACATTTGACAATAGAGGGCATAAAATAAATGAAGAAGAAAAAAATAATCAGACTTAATAAGTACATTAACATAAATGATTATCAATATAATTTTTAAAAATGCATAAGCCTTAATAGAAAATATGTATAATGTCAAATGATTTGAATTCTAATAGCCCCCATTTCAAGCTAAAGATTAGAGCAGGATAAGATGGGTAAAATAATATCTGTTCTCAAAAGGTATAAAAGAAAGATAAAAGACATCATTTCATTTCATCCCAATAGTTAGAAAAAGTTGTATTTGTGTGTTTGAGACACATAAAGAGTAATACAAATAGATACAAAGTATATTTTTCAAATAACAGGAGAAAAATAAAATTGCATATAGCAAAAGGTAGAGATTTTTAAAAAGGTAAAATAAGAGGCCGGGAGTGGTGGCTCACACCTGTAATCCCAGCGCTTTGGGAGGCTGAGGTGGGTGAATCACCTGAGGTCGGGAGTTTGACACCAGCCTGACCAACATGGAGAAACCCTGTCTCTACTAAAAATACAAAATTAGTCAGGCATGGTAGCACATGCCTGTAAACCCAGCTACTTAGGAGGCTGAGGCAGGAGAATTGCTTGAACCCAGAAACCAGAGGTTGTAGGGAGCCAAGATGGTGCCATTGCACTTCAGCCTGGGCAAGAAGAGTGAAACTCCATCTCAAAAAAAAGGTAAAAAAAGAAAACTAAAGTAACCCTAAAAATATTTTTAATACTAAATTACGGTATATGTTCTAATATGCATATTAAAAGCTGAAAACACTCAGAATATGTTAAAAATATTAATAGTATGCTGCTTTAACAAATTAAAATAAAAAATAAATATAAATTGTATTATTTACTATGACTTGTAATAATGGTTTTCAAATGTTTTAATGTCAGGATCTCTTTTTACCTCTTAAAAATTATTGAAGATGCCAAAGAGCTTTTATTTATGTGGATTGTATCTATGGATATGAATTGTGTTACACATTAAAACTAAATTTTTCTTTTGGTCTGGCTGATAGATCTGAATACAGTAAAATTCACCCTTTATGTATAAAATTGTGTGAATTTTGGCAAATCTATACCGTTGTGCAAATGTCACCACAGTGAAAATACAGAATGTTTCTGTGTTCCTTTGAGATCAATTGTCTCTCTCCACTTCTAGCCCTGTTTTGTGGCTATTTAGTTTTGTGTTTTCCAAATATTATATAAATAAATCATACTTTATGCAGGCTATGAAATCTGACTTATTTCACTTAGCATAATGCTTTTGAGATTCACCTATGTTGTTACAAGCTCTTTGGTTCAGTAGTTTGGTTCCTTCTATTGTGGAGCAGTGCTCAGTTGTATAGCTGCACCATGATTTTTTTTTCCATTCACTGGTCAGTGGATATCTGGAGTTTTCCAGTTTTTGGTTATTACAAATAAACTTACTATGAGCATTTGTGTCCAGGGTTTTGTGGGACATACGTTTTCATTTCTGTGAGTAAAGAACCAGGAGTGGGATTGTTGTGTCATATGGTAAGCGCATGGTTAACTTTATAAGAAATTTTATAAGAAGCAATTCCAAAGTGATTGAACAATTTTGCATTTTTACCAGCAATGTATGAGAATTCCACTGACTTAGCATTAGCATTCTCATAGCACTTGATATTTTCAGTTTAAAAATGTATTTCATCTATTCTAATAGATGTGTAGTATTATCTTACTATGGTTTTAATTTGTATTTCCCTAAAGACTAATGATGTTGAGCATATTTTTATGTGCTTATTTTCTGTATCTCTTCTTTGGTGATATATTATGTCTATTCAAATATTTTGCCCATTGGTTGTTTGTTTTCTTACTATTAAATCTCGATAGTTCTTTATGTCTTCTGGATACCAGTCTTTTATTAGATATAAGTTTTGTAAATATTTTCTACTACTCTGTGGCTTGTTGTTTCTTTCTTTTTTTTCTTTTAGCAGTATCTTTCAGAGAAGTCTTAAAATTTTGATGAAGTCCAGGTTATCCATTTTTTATTTTATGGTTCATGATTTTGTATTCTACTTAAGAAATCTTTGCCTAACCCAAGGTCACAAGGACTTTCTCCTATGTTTTCTTCTAAAAGTTTTATAAAATCTGAGAAATTTTTAAAACAGAAAAAAAAAATACTCAAGCACACATTCTGTAAGCCATCAGTGTTGATGTCATCACGTGTCATGAAGATTGGAAAGTCCTTTGCTCTCAATTTTTACACTCCTCAGAAAATGAGAATAAATAAGGCAAATAATATCTTAGAATTATTCTAATGATATTGACCTCATGAGCTTTCAAAAAGCGTTTCAGAGACTCTGAGGAGTTCCTAGACTACATTTGAGAATCATAGATCTAAAATGTAAAGACAATCACACAGAAATTATGAGTGGTAGCATTACATTTAAATGAAGTAAAATTAAGAGCAATACATTAAAGATGGCAAAAGTACTTTCATATTAATAAACTTTCCTTCACCCAATGAAATTATAATAGCTCTAAGTTTTACATACGAAATAGTACAGTTTCTGAATATATTTTGGAAGTCTAGAAATACATGGGTAAACTAAAGTCATTGCAATTGTATTTCAAGATCTTATTCTACCTCTTTATTTCTTTAGGAGATAAAAAGGTCAATAATATAGACATAAAATTTTCAGTCTTTTAAAGAGAAGGTATTATTTGGACTATGTGAAGTTTTATGTTCTGTACACAAAATTACAACTTTTTAAAAAAGCATTTATTGAACATTTAGAAACAATGCTATGTTAGATTTCAGTGTAGAAATTGGTACAGGTTCATTCATTTATTCTTTGAATAAATGCAATAAAATTAGAAATTAGCCATATAAATGGGATGAATAAACAAAATAAAAATTACAGGACATTCTTCTAAATAATTCTTAAATCATAAAATATTCAAATGCCATATTGATAAACAATATAGAATATAACAAATAAGAGAATACTGTATGCCAAAATTTATAAAATGCTGCCAAAATCTTACTCAAAGGCAAACTCAGAGCCTTAACTTTTATATTAATTAACTAGTAAAGATGACAAAGAAATAAACTGTGCAGCATTCAAAAAAGAAAATAATAACAATAGATAAGCTTAAGTAGTGATAATTGAATAATAATAATGGTAAAGTCATAGAGAGGAAATATAACTCAGAAACATCTAATGAAGAAAAAGGGGAGAAAATGCAGATAAAATATTGTAAATAAAAGTGAAATATCAAGAAATTACGAAGACATTTTTAAAAAATATTAAGCATATAACATTTTCCTATTAATTTGACAGTCTTAATGAGGTAGGTCATTTTTTGAGAAAAGAATTTCCAAAAGTACATATGAAGAATAGAGAATCAAAATATATCAATAACCATAAAAGAAATTAAAAAATAAACAAAGGCATTATCACCAAAAATTACTGAGACTAGTAGATTTCATAGGAGCATTCTTTCAAACTTTCAGAAAAAAAATTACATGCTTTACATTTAAGTCACCTTAGAGAACCAGAAAATACAAATTAATTTGGTGAAGCTAGCATAAAACATGTGCCAAGCACAGAAGAAAAAGAAAACTATGTTTCTTTTCAAATTGTTAAATGGAACACTTGACTGTCCTGTGAGAGGTTAATAGTTATTCTATACAGACAGCATTGTGTATATTTAGCAAAATATATTTAATAAACCAGTGGTGAAACAAATCTTAACAGAGGTCATTAGCACAGGATATCCTAGAATCTAGAATATGCTAATATACATTATAAATCTCTATAATTTATGTGAACATGAGAACCTCTCCTTTATTTTTTTCTTTGCCCTGCTCTATATACCTATTAAATACGCACAATGTTTGTCCCTTAAGTGTTCCAGGCCTTGATATGTTCTAGTGTTCTCAGCTACTATAGAGAGACTGTCAGAGACCAATATTCCTAACTAACACAGATGTTGAGATCCTACATGAAGGAGATCAAACTGACACCGGCAGAGTGTTCACAGAATCATCTTGTAGATTTTATTCTAAGAATGCAAAGTTGGTTTACTATTGTGAAACAATATACATATTTTAGCAGGTTATATTTAAAATATTATAATTTAAGCTGATGGCAAAATGAGCTCTGTATTAATCTGTTTTCATGCTGCTGATAAAGAAATACCTGAGACTGGGAAGAAAAAGAGGTTTAATTGGACTTAAACCTCCCTTCCACATGGTTGGAGGGGCCTCAGAATCATGGCAGGAGGCAAAAGGCACTTCTTACTTGGCAGCAGCAAGAAAAAATGAGGAAGATGCAAAAGCGGAAACCCCCAATGAAACCATCAGATCTCATGAGACTTACTACCACAAGAACAGCATGGGGGAAACCACCTCAATGATTCAACTTATTTCTCACTGGGTGCCTCCCACAACATGTGGGAATTATGGGAGTACAATTCAAGAGGAGGTTTGGGGGTGAGGACACAGCCAAACCATATCATTCCATCCCTGGACCCTCCAAATCTCATGTCCTCACATTTCAAAACCAATCATGCCTTCCCAATAGGTCCTGCAAAGTCTTATCTCCTTTCAGCATTAACTCAAAAGTCCACAGTCCAAAGTCTCATCTGAGACATGGCAAGTCCCTTCTTCCTATGAGCCCACAAAGTCGAAAACAAGTTAGTTACTTCCTAGATACAATAGGGGTATAGGCATTGGGTAAATATAGCTCTTCCAAATGGGATAAATTGGCCAAAACAAAGGGGCTACAAGTCCCATACAAGTCCGAAATCCAGGAGGGTGGTCAAATCTTGAAACTCCAAAATTATCTCCTTTGACACCATGTCTCGCATCTGAGTCACGCTGATGCAAGAAGTGGTTTCCCATGGTCTTGGGAAGCTCTGCCCCTGTGGCTTTGCAGGGTACAGCCTCCCTCCTGGCTGCTTTCATAGGCTGGCATTGAGTGTCTGTGGTTTTTCAAGGTGCACAGTGCAAGCTGTCCGTGGATCTACCATTCTGGGGTCTGGAGGATGGTGGCCCTTTTCTCACAGCTCCACTAGGCAGTACCTCAGTAGGGACTCTGTGTGGGGGCTCCGACCCCACATTTCCCTTCTGCACTGCCCTGGCAGAGGTTCTCCATGAGCACCCTATCCCTGCAAAAAATTTCCACCTGGGCATCCAGGCATTTCCATACAACTTCTGAAATCTAGGTGGAGGTTCCCAAACCTCAATTCTTGACTTCTGTGCAGTGGCAGGCTCAATACCACGTGGAAGCTGCCAAGGCTTGGGACTTACATCCTCTGAAGCCACAGCCCGAGCTCTACGTTGGCCCCTCTCAGCCATGCATGGCTGGAGCAGCTGGGATGCAGGGCACCAAGTCGCTAGGTTGCACACAGTACAGGGATCCTGGGCTGGGCCCAGAAAACCATTTTCTCCTAGCCCTCTGGGCTGCTGTGAAGACCTCTGACATGCCCTGGCGATATTTTCCCCATTGTCTTGGGGATTAACATTTGGTTCCTCTTTACTTATGCAAATTTCTGCAGCTGGCTTGAATTTCTCCTTAGAAAATGAGTTTTTCTTTTCTATCACATTGTCAGGCTGTGAATTTTCCAAATTTTCATGCTCTGTTTCCCTTTTAAAACTGACTGTTTTTAACAGCACCCAAATCACCTCATGAATGCTTTGCTGCTTAGAAATTTTTTCTGCCAGATACCCTAAATTATCTCCCTCGAGTTCAAAGTTCTGCAAATCTCTAGGACAGGAGCAAAATGCCACCAGTCTCTTTGCTAAAACGTAACAAGAGTCATCTTTGCCCCAGTTCCCAAAAAGTTCCTCATTTACATCTGAGACCACCTCAGCCTGGACCTTATTGTTCAAATCACTATCAGCATTTTTGTCAAAGCCATTCAACAAGTTTCTAGGAACTTCCAAACTTTCCCACATTTTCCTATCTTCTTCTGAGCCTTCCAAACATTCCAACCGCTGCCTCTTACCCACTTTCAAAGTTGCTTCCATATTTTCGGGTATCATTTCAGCAACACCCCTCTCTACTGGTACCAATTTACTGTATTAGTCCATTTTCACTGCTGATAAAGAAATACCCGAGACTGGGAAGAAAAAGAGGTTTAGTTGGACTCACAGTTCCACATGACTGGGGAGGCCTCAAAATCATGGCAGTAGGTGAAAGGGACTTCTTAGTTGGTGCCAGCAAGAGAAAATGAGGAAGATGCAAAAGCAGAAACTCCTGATAAAACCATCAGATCTCATGAGATTTATTCACTACCATGAGAACAGTTTGGGGGAAACCCTCCCCATTATTCAAATTATCTCCCACAACGTGTGGGAATTATGGGAGTACAATTCAAAATGAGATTTGGATGGGGACACAGAGCCAAACTATATCAGGCTCTAATAAAACAAAAGAGAGGAATACATTTGTTTATGAAATTGGCAAAGCAAAGAAAACTTTGTTAGAAGTTGACCAGATTGCTGGAAGGTGGACTATCTCAGATCTTGCTAGGGGCAGTGTCACTTAGCACAATCTGGGGGACAACATGGTGATACATGTGTTTAATATGTAGCAAATTCTTTAAAAATTTGCTGTCTAACGATGCCTTAGATTCCAAGTAGAATGATGAGTCCAGGAGAAAGGGAGCATGCACAAGAGGAGAGGAGAGGGCTGGATAATAGTGTCTTTAATTTATAAATTTGCTCTAGTTCTTTGGAATAATCCATCAAGCCATCCTCTGCCCTCCCCCCCCGACTCTCACTCCCATAGCCAGGAGACTTCAGTGTTAGAAAATGAAATTAAGCCTCCAAGTAAAAAATCATTACTGATCCCCAAGTAAGTGATGTGTAAATAGTTTTCTGCGGTCATGGGTTAAAATGTTACTGAGGTTCTCAAGTCCTATCAGGAAGACAATCTTTGGCTCAGTCAGCTGGGCTGAAGTAGCCAGGTTTTCCCTGAACAGTAGTAACTTGAATTGCTGTGTTACCAGGTTCCTGAGAACTGAAAGTGCTCACAGGAGAGGCCAGTTTACCAGCAACTTCCTTGAAAGTCCAGAATCACAACCAAAAGACACAAGTGTGGTTCTTCAGTCAGAACATTCCTCCTTTGGGATTCTTCTTTTCCGTTTTCCACATTCATAATACATACTAGACCTTCGGGATTCTTAATGCTAATGTGTTTTTGAAAATTTTAAAATGTATTTTGTTGTTAGTTACTCCCTGAGTCCAGAGTGTCCGCAGAGCTATAATGCAATAATATCTAAGAGGTGGGTTTTTGGTTTCCCTGCCACGGTCTTGTAGCCACAGTGTCATGCTAATGAATCTCCTGCAGGAGCACAAAGAACACAGAATGCCAGCAGTGGAGCAGCCTAAACATCTTTTACTTACGTCTATTTGTTATCTTCAAGGTCAGCAAGGATGCACCTGGTAAACACAGATGCTATAACCTAAATCCCGCCTGCTCACAAAGACTTGTCTCTGATTAGCCTATTTGAATAAAACATTACTTGGGATCTTGCATGATACACTTTCATAGCCTGGTATTTTAAAAATCTGGGTTATGTAGGATATGCTGTATTTTAAAAAGTTCAGTGTAGTTTACCAATTGCATATTTTACTTCACTTTATACAGACGTCTAATAGCCACAGCAATGGGACTACTAAGGAATATTTCATTTAGATTCCGTATAATGAGAATGTAGATACATGTAAAAGTACCAAAAAGACTGAGTTTGTGTGTGTGTGTGTGCGCGCATGTGCATGTGTGTGTTTTAACTATGGATGTATTGCCGTGGCAACATCTGGAGATGGAATATAGCAATTAACAAACTTTGACAAACTTTTTTTTTAAAACAGAGTCTTGCTCTGTCGCCCAGGCTCGAGTGCAGTGGTGTGATCTCGGCTCACTGCCAGCTCCACCTCCTGGGTTCATGCCATTCTCCTGCCTCAGCCTCCTGAATAGCTGGGACTACAGGTGCCCGCCACCACACCCAACTAACTTTTTTTGTTGTTGTTGTAGTTTAGTAGAGACGGGGTTTCACCATGGTAGCCAAGATGGTCTCAACCTCCTGACCTCGTGATCTTCCTGCCTCCCAAAGTGCTGAGATTACAGGCGTGAGCCACTGCACCCGACCGACAAACTTTTTAACCAAACCTTTGTCATTTTGAGATGTATTAGAATATGTGCTTACTTGTATTTCTCTTCCTCCTACTTTCACCACAATGTTAGGTCTTGATGTTCATACCAAAGGATAGTCAATTAAATTCTAAACAACACTCCAAAATGACTTTGAGACTGTTATATAGCAATTATGATTAATTTTTCAATTGGCCTTCATTTAAAGGCCTAGAGCAAAATTTTTTATCTCATGAGAAAGAATAAGTGAGTACTGGAAGATTTCTACTGCAAAGACTTTATTAAAGTAAAATATTATGAAGCACATGATTTAAAGAATGTAATTTTATACTGCCCATATAATTTAATAATGTCATTTACACTAAGCTCAATGAGATGACAGCATCAGTATAATGACACATACTAGAAAGTTATTAAAGCTAAATATTAAAAATATTGTTTTTTACTTTTAGGTATATAAATAAATTATAATGTATAACTGGCAATCTGGATAAGAAGCAGAGAATGGCTGTGAAAAATCTCTGGCCGATGCAAATACAGGTTCTGACTGCTTTTAATGTCTAACTTTCTGATTGACTCACGGCCCGTTGAAGTGAATTATGCTAAATGAGTAAAAAATGTAAGTTCTTGAAGGGCACCAAAAATGTACCATATTCACTTCAGCCAGTCACTTATTCTCTCAGTGCCTCAGTTATGTAATCTGTAAAATGGGATCATTTGTACAATGAAATGAGAAGAGACATGTGAATGGTACCAAGAAAAACAAAGGTGATGAAGTGGACCATAGCCAGACTAGTCACACAGCCTTGTCATTCATGTTTATGAGGGTACATTTTTGTGATAGATTTGACAATAATAAAATTGTATTTTTACAAAGCTCTTTGAGGAGCATGCTTTTCTGCTCTCTGCATCTATGTTCCACTTTCCTCTCTTATTTGTCCTTTTACCTGTACTAATAACTTCTGTTCCCTGATAAATTTAGCTTGTGTGTCTCATCATTGTTCCTCCAGCATCTCAGTTTTAATTCTCACTCTTTTTCCTGGTGATTTTTAGGTCAAATTTCTGAGAAAGGAAACTTAGTGGTTTACTTATCTTTCAGTGCTAAGTGCCATGTATCATGAGCCAACAGGTAGATTGAGGTAGTACCAGTCCTGCTTTCACTAGCTTTAGTTGATGTGGGTAAAAAGTTCCTATGCTATAAAACATTACTGACTGGGAATCAGGAGACCATAGGCTGGAAAATTTCACTCATAAGGGGCTGTGGACAAGTAGGTGCTGATGGATATTTCATGTGCATTTAGACATATTGAACCACTTCAGCTTCCTAAAAGCGATATGATCTTTCGTTCCTCTGGGACTTTGTAGATGTGATATTCCCTGGTCCATTTCTGTCATGGCTCTCAAACTTTGCTCAATAAATAAGATTACTCCCTTGATTTGAATCTCTAATGTCCCTTCCAATGTGGAACTGGGTCTTGGGTCTCTCTTACCATGGCTTGCACATGTGTGCTTTTAATGAGCTGTGTTCATATGTGTTGGGGAAATAGAATCTTGACAGGTAGAATGGAGAAAACCAATGTAGGTAAAGTGTAGATACTTTCTTCTGATTGGATAACAACAGTTTCTCAGCAACATCATGCTATCACGGAACTTTTTCTTCACTTTTTGATTTTGCATCACATAAAAAAAAGAAAAAAAAGACCAAAATTGGAGAGAAAAGAGAGTTGAAAAGGTAAACTGACGCTGTCTCTTGTGTATGCAAAGTGTAGAGAGGGCTGACTAGCCTGAAAGAGAAGAGACTAAGTTTTCTAACAAGCTGCTCAGGGAAATTTCTCTGAAGCAAGCTTGACGTCAGAGAGAGGTCATTTTGACCATCTGAAAGAGGTCCAGGAAGCTCTTGAACTGCACCTTAGATTTTTTCCTTTCAAATGTGTTTCTAAAGTATTTTATGCTGTAATAGTTAATACTATTTAAGTTCGATTATTTTTATAATATATTATCTTTAGAGAAAAAAGGTAAAATTTACTTATGTCGATCAAATTAGCCGGCAGTTTTAAACCTTACAAGCTTGGGTCATGTGACTGACACACTATTGCAAGCTTTTGGAATTTCATCTGTCTTGTAGATTGGTCTTTTGGAGTCATTAAATTCAAGTCAGAATTTTAAAAATTAAAGCTATTAAGTAACAACAAAGTAAAATGGGATAATGGTAGTCAAGAATGTGGTAATAGAGTCAAGACTTCACTTGTGGAAAAAAGAAAAAAGAAGAAGAAAAAAACCCTATTGGCTTTGATGTCTGAGAGAGCTGAATTGAATTCAAATGTTAGTATTTACCTATTACATAATATCAAGCATCTTTCTTTACTTCATATATAGTGCCCGCAACTGTGCGGAGTGCTAAGTACATTGAGGAGAAAAACAATATAGTCCATGCCCTCTGAAAGCCTAATCCAGGGATTACTACAATTTATATTTTAAATATGAATAAAGTTTTATTTATCAGTTTTTCAGATTGAGAGAAATATGATTAGTGTAATTCTTTTCCCCAAATTTAAAGTGTTATTATGATTAGAGACTTTATAAAGTTTCTGATGTAAGTTCTTTACCCCTTGTAAATATGCATAAGAAGTGGTATTCATTATTCACATAGTGTCTTCTAAAATTATAGTCTGAGACTATGATGATGCTGGTGATAAATAAAAGTTTATTAGGAATAGTTCACTGAAAATGTTAAGTTACTTAAGTCAGGGAGATAAGTACATAGGTAGTATGATACAACTTGTGTTGTACATAAAAAGAATAACTTTTCCCAGGTGATTATATATACCATACATTATTTTTGGAAACCACTGTTAAATAAATTATAAATACAAAACATTAATTGTTCTGGAAAGTCTTTGTAAGAATAGACTTTTATGAGTTGTTTAAATGAAAGGAGGGAGAAAAGTAAATGAGTTTAGACGGGGGATATTCTGAGTTTAGAGTGCAGCTTGGGAGAAGACTTGGCTGTGGGTGGGAGTGGAATGAAAATAGGGAAGAAGGCTGTTTGCCCATGTGCTCATGGCACAGTGAAGCTCCCCAAAGGAATAAAGGAATCTAAAGGGAATGAAGGATAAAGAGGCAGCGATTAACTAGATTAACCCTAATCTGAAGTGTAATAGATTACCGCAAAGCGAAATAGTATAATTCATTGTTCAGATGATGGGCACCAGTGGGTGAAGGATGCTTTTGAAGTCAGACACTGCTGTGGATAATTGTGAGGGGAGCCTTAGTTCCTAGAGACTGAAGAGAGGAAAAACGCAGGGCCCTGCAAATGGTAGGGAAGTTCTAGTTCTTGGAAATACTGCCTAGGATTATGGCAATGTACTTACCCTTTCTAAGTCCTTGGAAGAGATATAACTATAATCAGAGAAGCTTGGCAATGGCAATGCATTTCCTTTCCTGGAAATTCAAGAAACCAGATCTCAAACTGAACTGTAGGAACTGAGAGGCAAAGGGAAGGATAAGGGGGTGGAGGGAGAAAAAGTTTAGACAGAGAACAGGTAATATAGGTCAAGCTCGAGGAGTTCATAGAACCTGGAAATATCACTAGAGGCTACCAAAGGCAATAGGAACCTTTTATAGTGTGACCTAGATTGAGCACCAGGGCCATGGAGTGAACAGGAACTCCCAACAGAGCAAGTCTAGTTTGGACTTTCACATTGGACAAGGAATCTGGAGAGCATATCTTTGAAACAGTTCATGTAAAAGACAATTCAGAGATTTTACCAGAGAAGAGACATTCAATAAGTCCTAAAGAAGAGTGGATCAGAAGATTTGAGAAATGTATCAACTGTCTGGGAATATTAGAAAAGATCAGTTAGTTTTAGAAATATCTGAGAATCATTTTGTGCTTCTTGAAAGTCTTTTATATATCATTTTCTGATCATCTTTCATCTAATATAGAGTGTGAAGAGCTAGCATAAAAATGTAGTCATATTTTCCAAGATGATATCAGTTAGAGTCTGTTTAGAGAACAATTTAAGATTATTCTGCTGTATGTGGCAGTGTGGCCCCAGCTCTTCACAGACAGTGGGCAGATTTTACAACCATATCACAGTGCATTACCTATTATTACTTTAAATATGTAAATAAGTTGTTTTTAAAGCAGACATACTGACATAGTTCTTCAAGGTTGTTCCTGAAATTCCTACTACCTTAAACTGTGAGTAAATTAGATGAACAATTTATTTGTAAATTCATTCTACAAATATTTATTAAGTACTTACTGTTTATAAGGTACTATTCTAGGTGTTGAGAATACAGAGGCAAATAAGGAAGATTTCGTTTTTGCCCTCCTGGAGTCGACATTCCATTGGTGATGGATGTGAATAGGACATAAGACATGAGTTATTAAACACACAATGGGATCATTTTAGGTCATAATGTGTGGGACACAGAAAATACAACAGAATGATATGATGAAAGGGAACGGGGTGGGGTGGGGCTTGAGTGATCGTGAAAGATCCCTCTGGGATGGTGACATTTGAGCTGAAATCCAAAGGACAAGACTGCTGGGGGAAGAGGGGATGGCTGAAGGGGGAACAAATGCAAAGGCTCAATGCAGCAATGAGCTTGGTGGGGATTCTAGAACAGAGAGGGTGTGAGATAGGCTAGAGTGTGGTGAGAGAGGGAAGAACAGAAGGAGATAAAACTGGAGAGAAAGACACGGTCCATTCACACAGGCCATGGCATGGCATGGAATTGGGAATTTATTTCCAGCCTAGTGGGAAGCTATTTAATGAAGAGCAACATTTATTTATTTATTTATTTTATTTATTTTTTTGTTTTTCCAGAGACAGGGTCTTGCTCTGTTACCTACAGGTTGCAGTGCAGTGGTGCGATCTCAGGTCACTGAAACCTCCACCTCCTGCATTCAAGCAATGTTTGTACCGCAGCCTCCCAAATAGCTGGGATTACAGGCATGAGCCATCACACTGACTAATTTTTGTATTTTTAGTAGAGATGGGGTTTCACCATCCTGACCTCAAGTGATCCACTCGCCTCAACCTCCCAAAGTGCTGGATTTACAGGTGTGAGCCACCACACCAGCCTTTTTTTTCATTTTAAGACAAAAATATCTCCTTTATTACTGATGAAAGTAACATTGCAGAATGTGACCAAAATATCAACTTTATTATTTGACAAAACTGATTATATCAGTCCATTTTGTGTTGCTATAAAGGAATGACTGAAATGAGGAATTTATTTAAAAACAAGAGGTTTATTTTGGCTCATGGTTCTGCAGGCTGTACAAGAAGCATAGTGCTGGCATCTGCTTCTGGAGGGACCTCAGAAAGCTTATAATCATGGCAGAAGGGGAGAGGGTGCAGGTGTGTCACATGGCAAGAGAGGGAGCAAGAGAGAGAGGGGAGGATGTACCAGACTCTTTCAAAAACCAGCTCCCTTGCAGACTAATAGACTGAGAATGCACTCATTATCATAGGGAGCGCATCAAGCCATTCGTGAGGGATCCACCCCCATGACCCAAAGACCTCCCACTAGGATCACCTCCATCACTGGGGATCACTTTTCAGTGTGAGATTTGGAGAGGACAAATATCCAAACCATATCACTAATATTTTTGAGAATGTGACCAAAATATCAACTTGATTATTCATAAAACAAACAGAGAATGTGGGCTGTATCTATGGACGAAGTGGTATTCCAAATACTAGACAGCGTTAGGATTGGAATAGCCCCCCTCATCACAGGAAGCATTGGATTGGGCTGCCCCTTGAGAGTCTTGCCATTCTAAGACTGACAACCTAGAAGGACAAAACAGAAAGGGTATTCTGGAAGCCAATTGATCCTAAAGAGTCCAGTGGAGGTGTTTAAGTAGAAAGTGACACCACACACTTTCCGAAGTACAAGAAAAGGTTGAATTCTCTGCTTTCTTCCTCGCTTTTTCGCTTTACCAAACACTCACAGAGACTCTCTCATGTATCAGTTCCTGTGCTGCATGCTGGTGATCCAAGCAAGATTGTAACCTCATGGATCCTCTAGCTTTATGATAGAGATGACATATTAACTAATGCTGGTAGCGGTTTGAGCCAGCAGAGGTTTTTTTTAGAGGAAAAAATTTCTTATTCAGGAAAATGATAGAACGGGCTGTTTTTAATTGTAAAACACAAAGTCTCTTAGGGGTAGTATGGTGGGAGAGGTTTGGACAGATGAGCACAACTGATCCACATAATAAATGTGAGGAATTTGTAGTTTTCATATTGGTCCCCAGGAAATGAAATAAACTAGAGAGAGCAGTGGAAAGGATTTTAGAGTGAGACATGACAGTAGGCAGCAGGCTGGGCTCTCCGGAGAGGCAGGGCCAGTGAAAATTTCCTGTCATGGAGAAGTTTTAAGGAATATGGAATGTGAAGTTATTTCTTGTACTGGGCTACAATTAGTGCCTGTTATTTATGACCTTATTTATGACCTTAGGAGAAGTCTGTTACGTCCAGCAACCTTATATTCCTGGTAAGTTGGAGGAACGCAGGAAAAATAAATTTCCGTTGTGTGGGTGAAATGCTGGAAAGCAAAGAGGTACTCTTGGAGGCAGGTTGATGAATGAGAAGAGGGGATCAGAGTGAGTGGTGGCCAGAACCTAAGCCCCTTGGAAATGCAAGCTAATGAGGGAGGACTGCCTGGAGTTTTCCACCCAAGCAATTTAATGTAGGCTTTGAAGGAAATATGATGTCCCAGAACTAAGGACTTGGAGACTTTGGGTGGCAAATATTGAGTTAAACAGAAAATTATTGCATATAATAATAAATGCAAGGATATTGCACAAAAAGCTGGGGGGTGGTTAAAGGTATTGCCTAAGGAAGGCAATAGGAATTAGCTGTGAAGTTGAGGATGGGTGTGGGTGAGGATGAGGCTTCCCAGACAGAGGAAATATTATGGGTGCAAAGGCCCAGAGCAATCAGGGAATTAATTGCAAGTTAATTCCAAGCATCTGAAGTATAGAACTGGAGAGGGCAGGAAGTAGTGGGACTGAAAAGAGGAGTAAGCATCAGATCCTAAAGAACTTTCTGTGCTCTACTCTGGGCCCTATTCTCACAGCAGGGGGATAGAGGAAGATCTTTGAAGGCTTGAATAAAATGACACTTAAAACTTTATATCTTTTAAAATGCATTTAAGCAATAAAGAAGTAGCACTTTAGGCAGATTTCAAGTTGACTCCAAAGTGGACATGAGCTTCTTTAAAGGTCCTTCTCATTTCTTCTCCCTCCTGTTGAAACTTCTGGTCATTCCAGACTTCCAGACTCTCAGACCATATCTGGGGTCAGGATGGCTTCCTTCCTCTGGGGGCATCAGCTGTCAGGGGTCTGCTCTCCCTGCTCTATCTTCCTTTCCTTATCAAAGATGACTGGTGTAGTCTGGAGACCTTGTCCTCTCCTAAAGAGCGAGTTCAGCACATGTTTCTTTGCATGAGCATCTTCTCACGAGGGCTGAGAGGAGGTGAACTTGCACTTACTGAGCATCTTTCCTGTGCCATGTTACAAGCGTCGTGTCCAGCGCCTGGCACTGTGCCTGGGACATGGTATGAGATGAATGAAAAAGCCTAATTAATCATCATAACTGGTTCTATCTTGATCCAATTTAGAAATGAAGACATTCAAATTAAGGCAATTATTAAGCTTATTCAAGGTCACATAGCTGCTGGGTAGCCCAGTCAGGATTTAAACTGAGGTGGTTGGCTTTCCAAAACCACAGTTTTGTCAGCCTATCATGATGTGTCACTCACAGAGACAAAATTAATATGAACTTCAGAAAATAAGCTACCAGTGTGCATAGTAATATTCTTATGGAAATGATGGAGAAATAGGATGTGGATCTAGGATAATTAAGTGGATACATACCTTGTTTAACAACCACACATAAAGGCACTGATGGATTGATTATTGTGGGCTCGGAGTGAAGTAGCTCACCCAATGTGAAGTCCTTAAGCAAGTTCTCCTCAGCAATTTTGTTTATGACTTGAGTGAAGATATATTGGTAATATTTATTTAATTTGGAATAATAGAAATGCTGGAAGGATAGCAAGAATGAAAGACAATTCAAAATTCAAAACAGTCTAAAATATTGGACTGAATTCTCTCTGAGGTTTTAATAAGAAAAATTCCATACATACAATAAAGTTGAAAGAATACTACAATGAATACTCATATACCAAGTCCTTAGATTAACAAATGTTAACATTTTACCAGTTTTATTTACATGTCTTAGCAAATATTGAATTTGTTTCTATTTGGAAGCAAATCGTAGACCTCATGAAATTTTGCTATTTCATATCTTCTAAAAATACCTTATCTTATACAACTCTAGTACTATGGATCACACCTAAGAAGATTAGCAAGAATTCCCTCAGATCATAATATCCAATCCACATTTAAATTTCCTCAAAATTTTTTTATTGTGGTAAAATATACACAACATAAAATTTACCCTTTTGATTTTTTTTTTTTTTTTTTTTTTTTTGAGATGAAGTCTCGCTCTGTCGCCCAGGCTGGAGTGCAATGCCACGCTCTCAGCTCATTGCAACCTCTGCCTCCCAGGTTTAAGCAATTTTCCTGCATCAGCCTCCCAAATAGCTGGGACTACAGGCATGCACCACACAATCCGGCAATTTTTTTTGTATTTTTAGTAGAGACGGGGTTTCACCATGTTAGCCAGTATAGTCTGGATCTCCTGACCTTGTGATCTGCCCGCCTCAGCCTCCTAAAGTGCTGGGATTACAGGTGTGAGCCACCACACCAGCCCCTTTTGGTTGTTTTTAAATGTACAGTTCATTGGCAGTAAGTATATTGTTATGCAGCCATCACCACCATCCATCTCCAGAACTTTTTCATAATCATTCTCGATTTTTGCTAAAATGAATTTGAAATGAAACTTTGTAGGGAGTACATATGATCTGATACTTGGATGTAAAAACCAACTTCATAAGCATGAGGCCAAGGAGATGGGAATATATCTATAGCATGAGTAAAAAACAATTATGGGTCTTAGCCAACAGGCTCAATTGTGATTGCCAAAGAGTAAGTGCAAACTTAGATTGAAGAATAGTACTGGATTCAACACTGCCGTTTTCCACACTGCCCACACTCTACGTATTGTGTCCAGTTCTCAGTTCTATACCATTGGTAGTCAGAAAACTGTCACCAGGAAGATGAAGGGATTTAAGAACACATTGAGAAAGAGGAACATATTTTAGAAAGAGGAAGAAATTAAGTATTTGAGTCTTGGGAAAAACAAAAGTTAACTCTTTGACTAAGAGATCTCTATTAACTGCCTTGGAATAGTAAAGAACCACCATTTGGAAGGTATCCTTGTTTCTTCTAAAGGTAGTTCACAGACTATTAGAGGAAACTGCCATGGGAGAGACATCAGTTCAAATAGAGTAATTTAATAATAATGGTTAGAGTTGATCAAAAGCATTGCCTTAGGAAGTAGCTAGTTCTCTGACACAAGTGTCCTTCACTGTAATACAGGCAGAAGACATCCAAGCACTGAGTGGCTTTTTAGATTAGATGATATTAGTCTAACTACTTTTTATTTAGGATCTTTTTGGTTGCAAGTGACAGAAACCCGAATAATAACTTCTTAGACAAAAGAGAAATTTTTTGAAAGAATGCTTGAGAAATTGTATATAATCAGTGTTTGAGCTGAACACTGAAACTCAAGGAGGATGGAGCACAATTCTCTCTCACTCTTGCTCTCACTCTTGCTCTCTTCCTTATACTTGCTCCACTCTCATTCTAGCTCTGGTTTCTTTTTCTCTCAGTGATTCCAAGCAGCCTGGTAAGAAAAATAAGGTGTTGACTGTTTCCGAATTTTAACATGCCTGGTTGAAGAATCCTGGTGAAAGACTCTGTGTTGCCAGTCAACTCTGCCAAGAAAAAATGATGATCAATGAATTTACTCAATTTGTTAAATTGTGAGCTCTTTCAGGTAACAAGGGAGTCTATCACAAAAGTTTCAATGCTACAAAAGACAATGGTGAGATTAAGACCCTGTCCTGCCTTAAATGACATGGGTGGTCAGTTCTGAAGGGAAATATCTGTCTGCAGAATCCATGGCAAATTCAAGCTACCCCATAGGAGAAAATGCTTGAAGGTCTCCTGGAAGTACCGCATTCAATGTTGTAGCATATTTGGGAGCCACTGGGAAATCCCTGCCACCCACAGACTGGCCAGGAATGCAGCAAATAAAGTAAGGCTTTTATTTTCTGAGAAAGTATGGGAAAACTGTGAGACAAGGGTAATGGTGCATAGCAGCTCAGGCTCTGCAAACATTTGCATTGTGGCCGAAAGCCAAGGCTAGGGCTTGGAACCTGCAGGACTGTAGATGAGATCCTGGTGTTTTAGTAGAAAAGTCCATTCTTCACTGTACACAAAGGAAAGTTGATCCTCAAGGTGAAATAACAATTCAGTGGCATAAATTTCCTTAACATGAAATTTCCTCGACTCCCATCTCTTCATTTTTATATACCACCTTGCCTTTGAGAAATTATGTTAGCTCTGCAGAGGTCCAGTTTGGCTTCCTAGGCATTTATGGTCTGAGAAGTATTCAGGCTTAACTTCGCAGAGGGGGACAGATATCCCCAAATACCAGTTCATGGGGTCATTGCAAAGACACCAATTGAAGAGCTTTCAATTTTAACTTTTGCATTAGTTATTTTTAAATTTGCAGAGTGTTTTTGTGGAGTCAGGGTGCCACTATATTGCCCAGGCTTGTCTCAAGTGATCCTCCCACTTTGGCTTTCCAGAGTGCTAAGATTACAGGCATGAACCACTACACCTGGTCACATGTATTAGTCTGTTCTCACAGTATTTTAAAGAACTGCCCAAGACTGGGTGATTTATAAAGGAAAGAGGTTTAATGGACTGATAATTCCACATGGTTGGGAGGCCTCAGAAAACTTACAACCATGGTGCAAGTGGAATCAAGGACCTTCTTCACATGGCATCAGGGGAGAGAAGAAGCCCGGAAAAACTGCCATTTCTAAAGCCATCAGATCTCATGAAGATTCACTCACTATCATGAGAACAGCATGGAAGAAAGTGCCCCATGATCCAATCACCTCCGTCCCTTGACATGTGGGGATTATAGGTCCCTCCCTTGACACATGGGGATTACAGTTCGAGATGAGATTTGGGTGGGCACACAGAGCCAAACCATATCACCATGCATATTAGTTTTGCTGTGAAGTTATTCATTTTTGAAAAAAAAATTCTACAAGTTGTAACAGGGAACTAGGGAAGAGAACACAAATATATCACCTGCCCTGGGAACTAAGCACTCTCTTAGCTGCCCACCTTCCAAGTCTTATCTGTATTTTTCTCCATCCTTGTCAGGCTAACTTAGAACTAGGCCAGCTCCAGGAAAGTATGAAGCAGAATTCAGAATGAATGTCTGTTGGTATAGCTAATCTGGCTTTTGTACAATCTGCCATGGAAGTGAAAGTAAGATGATGATGATGATGATGATGAGGAGGAGGAGGAGGAGGATGATGAGGATGATGAGGATGATGGTGAGGATGATGACAATGATGAAAATGGGTTGCCCTGCCAACCAGCAAGTGCAGGTGGATCTGTTTGGCTATTCTGAGAACGCTGTTGGAGTGCAGAGGTAACTAATGAAATGAAAGCTAAAGCGTGTGCACACTTGCTTCTCTGAAAACCCATAAGGAGAATGTCAAATGTTTGAATGTTTTATTATATTTTATATTTCATAAGATGCTGCAGGGTACAGAAAGAATAAAAAGTAATGGCTCAAAAGTGGAGGAGCAAGAGTGATGAGTCCTAGAATTGAAAATAACCATCACCCTTAGTTACTGTGGGTAAATAATACACTATAAAAGCCTCAGGAGGGAAAAGGGCATTGACTCAAAAGAGTAGCCCTGACAGTGAATCTAATTAGGTCTACAAAAAAAATAAAAACCAGTTGGGACAAATGAGAAACAACCTTACCTTCTCTTCCCAAACAATTATGCCAGAAAAGATAAAAGCGACATCATTTGAGAGAATTTGCTACATAATATAACAGTGGCTGCAGTGACAACAAAAACGTTCTTGCCTCATCATGAGTTATTGATGAAGCCTATGTCTATGACAAATGTGCCTCATGAAAGCTATGACATTTCAAAATAGATGCTTTTCCCCCACTGCATCTTTTGATACAGAACACATAATCCATTGAAGATGTATGCAAGTTCATGCTCAGAGTAACTAAGAGTGAGTCCTGCAGGCTTGGGATATGGAACGCAGGCCACTGCTTTTCCTTTGTAGCCTTCAGGGAGTCTCCAAACATTTTAGTGTGTATCTGTGTGAATATGTTTTAGAAGGTGGGCTTCAGGGGGTGGCAATGTGTCTTTTTAGGTTGCTCAGCAATATAATTTTTACACGACTACTTGAACTTTGGAAATAGAGAAAACCATTTATAAAATGTGGGAAGACATTTCTTTTTTCCTTAAAATATGTATTTCTCGGCCAGGCGCGGTGGCTCAAGCCTGTAATCCCAGCACTTTGGGAGGCCGAGAGGGGCGGATCACTAGGTCAGGAGATTGAGACCATCCTGGCTAACACGGTGAAACCCCGTCTCTACTAAAAAATAAAAAAAATAAAATAAAAAAAAAAAAACTAGCTGGGCGAGGTGGCAGGCGCCTGTAGTCCCAGCTACTCGGGAGGCTGAGGCAGGAGAATGGCGTAAACCCGGGAGGCGGAGCTTGCAGTGAGCTGAGATCCGGCCACTGCACTCCAAGCCTGGGGGACAGAGCCAGACTCCATCTCAAGAAAAAAAAAAATGTATTATCTTAGCACAAATGGCTATTTGTTGGTCAAATTGAGCAGAATGTGTGTGACGAGTATTGCCCCAGGTTCCTCAGGGAGAATGAAGTAAAGTATGCAATTTGTCAAGGCAGTGTTTTCACATCTTTTTGACTATGACCCACACTTAACACATTTTACACCTTTTACATTATACCTGAGATATGTATAAGCACATGCACACACACACACACACATACACATGAAGCAACAATTTCATGAATAATTATTCATAAATAATTACCCTGGTTGTGTGCAATGCTCTTGAATGTTTTCCATTCTTCTCTATTCTTTCTTTCTTCTTCCTTTTTTTTCTTTGCTATATGTTAAACTTTTTGTAGCTCGATGCTTGAAAAACTCTGAATTCAAGGACACCAGAGCACATGTGCTCTGTCCAACAGGTTGACGATAAGCTCTAGGAGGGTAGAGGCATCTCTAGTGCCTAGCGTAGGATTTAACGCATTATGGGTACTAAACACATGTTGGTTTAGGTCTAATAAGGTCTACAAAAAAATTATTATCAACACCACCCTCTAATTATTTGACCTTGGGCAAGTCGTTTAACTTCTCTGTGCCTTGGTTTTCTCACCCATGAAAAGATACTACTAGTACTAACCTCTTTGCTTTGTTGTGAGATGAGAGCATCTAGAACAGTGTTTGCCACATAGTTAGGTATCATTTTTATTGCTTATGCTATGATTAAAGACTCCGTGGCAAATGTTGTCAATTATGGCCAACTTACTTGGCCATTACTCATTTATTCATTTCAGCAGTGCCTCAAGTTCCTTGAACAATGCTAAGCATTTTACATTCATTTCTTTTGTTATCTTCTTAACAACCCTATGAGGCAGGGACTACTAGTGTCAGTTTATAGATTAGGCTTATAAAGGTGAGCTGTTTGCCTAGCATAACACATAACACATAGTTCTTGACAATAGGCCTATATGACTCCAAAGCTTGAGCAGTTATGGTGAGGGAAGGGGAGTGGGGCCAAAGGTATTTCAGGCAGATGATTTGCCAATTGCAGAAGTCCAGGGCATGATCCTAACACTATTTCATATACATTGCTTCCCCTCTGATTTTTGTAAATACTGTGAATTCGATAAGTTGCATGAAAGGTAGAAAAGGTTCCTATCATTTTTGGCCTAGAAAAGAATAAGGGAAGTACAGGTTTACAGGCATATTTTGTTTTTGTGGGTTTCCCTTGTGCCTTGCTTCATTGTGATTTTTTACAAATTGAAGGTGGTGGCAACCCTGTGTAGTGAGGCTATTGGTGCCATTTTTCCAACAGCATTGCTCACTTTGTGACTCTGTGTCAGCCTGTTTTAACAATAAGGTATTCTTAAATTACGGTATATACATTGGTTTTTTTAGATGTAATGCTACTGCACACTTAATAACTGCAGCATAGTGTAAACATAACCTTCATATGCTGTGGGAAACCAAAAAAATTGTGTGACTCACTTTATTACAATATTTGTTTTATTGCAGTGACCTAGAAACAAATCTGTAATGTCTCCAAGGTATGCCTGTTGTACTAGTTCATTTTCATACTGCTATGAAGAAATACTCAGGACTGAGGAATTTATAAAGAAAAAGAGGTTTAATGGACTCACAATTCCACATGACTGGGGAGGCCTCACAATCATGGCAGAAGGTGAAGGAAGAGCAAAGGCACTTCTTACATGGTGGCGGGCAAGAGAGCATGTTCTAGGGAACTGCCCTTTACAAAACCATCAGATCTCATGAGACATTCACTATCACAAAAACAGCATTGAAAAACCCATCCCCATGATTGAATTACCTTCCACTGGGTCCCTCCACAATATATGGGGATTATGGGAACTACAATTCAGGATGGGATTTTGGTGGGAACACAGTCAAACTACATCATTCTGCCCCGGTCCATCCCAAATCTCATGTCCTCACATTTCAAAACCAATCATGCCTTCCTAACAGTCCCCCAAAGTCTTAACTCATTTCAGTATTAACTCAAAAGTTCACAGTGCAAAGACACATCTGAGACAAGGCAAGTCCCTTTTGCCTATGAGCCTGTAAAAGCAAAAGCAAGTTAGTTACTTCCAAGATACAATGGGGGTACAGGCATTGGGCAAATACATCCATTTCAAATGGGAGAAAATGGCCAAAACGAACAGGTTACAGGCCCTATGAAAGTCCAAAATCCAGCAGACAAGTCAAATCTTAAAGTTCCAAAATGATCTCCTTTGACTCCATGTCTCACACCTAGCTCATGCTGATGCAAGAGTGGGTTCCCATGGTCTTGGACAGCTCCTCCCCTGTGGCTTAGCAGGGTACAGTGCCCCACTCCTGCCTGCTTTCATGAGTTGGCATTGAGTGTCTGTGGCTTTTCCAGGTGCACAGTGCAAGCTGTCATTGAATCTACCATTCTGGGGTCTGGAGGATGGTGGCCCTCTTCTCACAGCTCCATGAGGCAGTGCTGCAATGGGGAATCTGTGTGGGGTCTCCCACCCCACATTTTCCTTCTGCACTGCTCTAGCAGAGGTTCTCCATGAGAGTGCCACCCCAACAACACACCTCTGCCTAGACATCCAGGCATTCCCATTCCACCTCTGAAATTTAGGTGGAGATTCCTAAACCTCAGTTCTTGAGTTCTGTGTACCTGCAGGCCCAACACCACATGTAAACCACCAAGGCTTGGGGTTTACACCTTTTGAAGCAATGGCCTGAGCTGTATGTTGACCCCTTTTGGCCATGACTGGGGCACAGAGCACCATGTCCCGAGACTGCACAAAGCAGCAAGACCCTGGGCCTTGCCTACAAAGCCATTTGTTTCCTCTTAGGCCTCTGGGCCTGTGATGGGAGGGGCTGCCATGAAGACCTCTGACATGCCCTGGAGACATTTTCTCTGTTGTCTTGGTGATTAACATTTGGCTGCTTGTTACTTATGCAAATTTCTGCAGCCAGCTTGAATTTCTCCTCAGAAAATGAGTTCTATTGTATAATTAGGCTGCACATTTTTCAAACTTTTGTCCTCTGCTTCCCTTTTAAATATAAGTTTCAATTCCAAACCATACTTTTGTGAATTCATAAAATGGAATGCTTTTAACAGCACCCAAGTCATCTCTTCAACACTTTGCTGCTTATAAACTTCTTCCACCGGATACTCTAAATCATCTCTTTCAAGTTCAAAGCTCCACAGATCTATAGGACAGGAGCCAAATGCCACCAGTCTCTTTTCCAAAATGTAACAAGAGTCACATTTATTCCATTTCCCAAAAGGTTACTCATCCCCATCTAAGACCATCTCAGCATTGACTTCATTGTCCCTATCACTATCAGCATTTTGGTCAATGTCATTTAAGAAGTCTCTAGGAAGTTCCAAATTTCCCACATTTTCCTATCTTCTTCTTAGCCCTCCAAACTCTTCTAACCTGTGCCTGTTACCCAGTTCCAAAGTTGCTTCCACATTTTTGAGTATCTTTATAGCAATACCCCACTCTACTGGTACTAATTTAGTGTATTAGTTCATTTTCATACTGCTATGAAGAAATACTCAAGACTGGGTAATTTATAAAGAAAAAGAGGTTTAATGGGCTCATAGTTCCACATGGCTGGGGAGGCCTCATAATCATGGTGGAAGGCAGAGAAGGAGCAAAGGCACATCTTACGTGGCGGCAGGCAAGAGAGCATGTGCAGGGGAACTGCCCTTTATAAAACTGTCATATCTCATGAGACTTATTCACTATCACGAGAATAGCAGGGGAAAAACCTGCCCCCATGATTGAATTACTTTCTACTGAGTCCCTCCCATGACATGTGGGGATTATTGGAGCTACAATTCAAGATGAGATCTGAGTGGGAATACAGCCAAACCATATCACCTGTACTTCTTTCTGATTTTCCATACAACTACTTTCTTTGGAAGCTGCTTGTCTTCAACACTGTGGGTGTGGTACTTCCTTGGTGGCAGGATAGAGTCAGACAAAAGGAATTAAAGCTCCAAATTTGACAGAGGCCAAGAAAATGTGGCAAAAGGTAGGTTACCTAAAAAGCAAGAATAAGAGATACCCAGGGTAAAATGGACAAATCTTAGACAATAGTGTACCAAGTAAATAAGAATACATAAACAGATAAGCTTTTGAAACTGGTGACATCAAGGAATGTAGGCTGGACTGGCAATGCCAGTTGCCTGGGGATGGTTTTATTTGCCCAGGTGCCACTTTTGAAGGGGTAGGGCTGTCCTATCCTTGGTTCAAGCCTTGAATTTGGGAACCCAGCTTCCAATAATGATGGCAATTGCAGCCATTGTGTTCAGTGGCTTGTGGCTCTTTCTTCAAATAAAATTATATGTCTTATTAATTATAACTTACTTGCTTATTAAAAATTTCTTTTCAAACTTAAGTCATAGAAGTAAAGTACATTTATTGCGCCTCCTCCTCCTCTCTGGTGTTCCAATATTAGATTTGAAAAGCAATTCATTTTTGTTTGTCTTGGAGGAGACAAAGGGCTCGCTACCTGTTAAATATCACAGTTGGCATCACAGGATAAAAAGTCACCCTTTCTGCCACATGGCTTGGCCTCTGAAGGAAATGGTTGAAGCATTCTTAACTTATTAACTGGACCATTTGATGAGTGAGAAACCCTTTCTTGCGGAATGGGAATTTCCTTTTTAAGGATGTACTTATTACAATCTTTTCACCAAATATGCCTATTGTGTAGTTTGCTGGACTTCCTCTTGCATCCCTGACCCATCTCAGATTATGTCTGTCCCTCCTTGGAACAGATAAAGGCCCTTTGTTAGAAAGGACTCCCATGATTTGGTGGCTTTTACACACCAGAGAGCTCAGCTGCTGAGCTCTTCCCCTACTCTCCATTTCGTTGGATGCTTCTGGGCAGCCTCTCATCATCTCTATGAAGCTACCAAGTATACACACACATATGTGTGCACATATTCAAAATATTTAGCCTGTACACCATGGACCATGGGTACTGGCCTTAACAAACCACTTGTATTGAGTGAATAATAGTCCAGCTTGCCAGTACTTTATATTATCATCCCAAGCCATAAATATCTGAGGAAAAAGAGGTATTTCTTATATTAAAGGAGCATTCTCCTTTGGTCAGGAAAGGCAGGCTTGGAACAGAAATTCCTGGACTGTTCTTTGAATTATGTGCTCAGCTCTGACTCTCCTTTCTACCGAGGGCCACCTCTCTCTTAGCTGGAAACTCATGGAATACCCTCTGCTTTGTAAAGTCTTTTACCACTGTTTGCTGTTACTGTTAGCAGTTTTATTCGCTGTTACTGTTAGCAGTTTTATTCTGTTAGGCCCTCTGAGCTGATATTTCTACCTGGGAAACGACTATTTCTCTCCAGTTGTCTATCATCTGTTCTGCTAACCTCTAGTATGTCACTGAACAAAGTTGTGTGCAAATGTGTAAGTCTACCGAAAGACTTTGAGAATTAAAGGACATTGCAATGATTCAGGAAAGTTTGCACAATTCTCCTTTAAATATGACATTTACCATAATCCTACTCATTTAAGGGAAAAGCATTTGAAAGCTAAACCCTTCAGAAGGTGTTCTTTCTAGCAGATTTTCTCAACAACACTGTCAACACTTTGGGCCAGATAATCGTGTGTTGTGGGGGCCATTCTGTGCCTTGTAGGATGTTTAGCAACATCCCTGGTCTCCACTCACTGGATGCCAGCAGCACTTCCACAATGACAACCAAAAAATGTCTCCAGACATTACCAGATGTCTTCTGGGGGTCAAATATCCCCTCTGTTTGAGGAGCACTGCCCTCTAGAACCTTGCTCTTCAAAATGTGGTCTGAAAACCAGCAGCATTGACATTAGCAAACTTGTTGGAAATGCAGAATCCGCCTGAACCACAGGTGTACCTAATAAGAATCTGCATTTTAACAAGAACCCCCTGGTGACTTATATTCAAAACCTTAAACGCTGCGAAGCCTTGCTGCTCTCAGAGCTCCTTTTCATCTTTCCTGACAAATTACCACCTTTTGGGAAATTCCTCAAGCTGCTCACAGGTATTTGTGTTGACTCAAGACCTACAGCCTCCCTGCTTCCTTCCAGCAGTACCTGTTGTGTTGGACCCCTGTTAACTACAACAGGGATGACACCAGGTTCAAGAAGCCGAAGAAGAGATCCAGAGCCAGTGAGTGAAACATAGGGTGTATTTGAGGGAACTTGCTTACAGGGTTGTCCAGTGTCAGTGGGCTGGACAGGAGAACTGCTCCCACTTATAAAAAGCATGCAGTTTATATACATAGTGTCTTCACTTAGCTCCCTTCCCGCAGTAACCTCCATGTGGTAACCCTCATTTCTTAGGTTATTGCTGTCAGGTGTCTACCACACAGCACCTTTCCTCAATTCTGGTTATATACAAGCATATACAATGTCTCTCTTGTTTCAATATATATACTGGTTTTTATGTTGTTGTTCCCTAGTCTCAGCCCTATGCTTTTATTCTATGAAGTTGGGCCTTCCTGGACTGGGTATTCAGGCTGTAATAGTGCTCCAGAGGCTCTAGAATAATATTCCAGAAGATGACCCTGGGCTGAGGAGGGAAAAAGGAATTTGGGTCTTTAAGTCTGTAGAAACAGCTTAGATGGTACTGACACTGTGTGTGTGGCCACTTTGATGTTTCCTTGCTTGTGGCATTTGAAAGGAAGCCTAGACTGACTTTGTATTTAAGGTTATCAGCCTTCATCAATTAGTATTACACATAATAACCCATGAGATTCAGAATCTATGAACTGACATGAAAACATCGAAAGTCTGTTAGTCTGATGCCACTGACACTCTTCATTTCCACTAGTCTTTAGATGTTAGAATCCAATATCATTGCTTAATACTCACAATGAATTAATTTATATACTTGAGTACTATACTACTGTTGCTAATATACCTGCATTATTTTGACACTGAATGTCCAAGTTTCTTTTAAAATTATTGTTTGGTTATCTAGTCTATGTTATTAAAATTCAGAACTGGGACAAAACTTCCACCTACTTTTATATACTTATGCTCCTTGTATCTCAATTCATAAGTTTTTTTTTTTTTTTTTTTTTTTTTTTTTTTTTAGCAATTAAAGGCAACCAGTTGCTGGGCATGCTGGCTCATACTTGTAATCCCAGCTACTTGGGAGGCTGAGTTGGGATGATTCCTTGAGCCCAGTGTTTAAGTTGAAGACTAATCTCGGCAACATAGTGAGATCCTATCTTAAAACATAAACAAACAAAAGAAAAGAAAAACAGCAACTACTGGGTATCACACATGTGTCAGTCCCTGAGAGACAATGTGAAATTGTGAGCCATATAGTTACAGATCTAACAGGGCTGAGTATAAGGTGAGACAAGCAAGGTACCTACGACACAGACACACTTTCCTGGGTTTCTGCAAATGCTGACTCTAGTCCTAGAGGTAAGACCTAGTATTTTCAATCTGCCTGTGGTATGTTTTCCTCTAAATTCTTTTCTCTGTCACTGAAATCTTGGTAACAACTAATTTCTCCGTTATTTAAATTGTTTCCTAGACTCAACTCCATGCTTTTATTCCATGAAATTTGGTCTTCCTGGACTCCTATATCTAATGGAGTCACTCCAGTAACTTGATGATCGGGAAAGATATAATTCAAGAGAACGGACTTGGAATTTTGTTTCCCAGATCTATTACCCACATGTGCCAGTTGCCAATTTGTTACCTTCTTAGTACAAATTCAGCCTCCCGTGTACTTCATTTTGAAACTGAATCTGGATCCTGTAAAAATGTCTCTTGTGCCAGTAATCTCCAGGTTAAGCTTTATCAGTAGAGGATGCTGGAGGAACTCTGCATGAGCACCTTGTTCCATTGCTTTTCTTCTGGCTTCTACAATGCAGTGTCCAGCAAGCATCCTCACATGGGAGACCAGAGAATGCACATTCTCCAGCAAGTCTTACTGGCACTCCTGCCAGCATCTTTCTATTGAGTTCTGCCAGCACCTCAGTGGGCAGCTTTCAGTGAGTTTCACCAGTACCCCAGTGGGCAGCTCCCTTGACAGTGCAGTGAGGGAGACTCAGTACTGTCCTTCCCCAACATATTTCCCTGACACCCCAACTCGTTGTTTCCTGCTTGCCAATCCCAGCCTATGACTCCTCAGTGTCATCCAGTGGACCACACCCTCTCCAACAAGCTGTAGATCTCAGTCTTGGTGGGGGTGGCATAGAGGCTTCTAAGTTTGTTTCTTCCTTGAGTATTCTCAATATGGTCCAAAAGGGATTCACAATATGGTCCAAAAGAGATATATTAAAACGTGATCTTACTCTATTTTTAGAAGCCATCTGAAGGAGATACGGGACCACCAATGGTTTGAATGTGTCCCCTCCAAAATTCAGGTATTCCCAATGTGATAGTATTGAAACAGCCTGGTTATCTGAGGCATCACCTAGAGTTCGTCATCATAACTGAAGAAATCAAGGAAAGCGGACTCCAAGGGTGAAGTTAGAGCAGAAGTTTCATAAGCAGAAGGAAGAGAGAAAGCTCTCTGCCACGAGAGGGGTCCCGAAAGAGGGTTGCTGCTTTATAGTTGAATACAAAGACTTTTATAAACAAGCTAGTGGGGAGAGGTGTTTCCTCTACATAAGGTGCAAAAAAACCCATTAGGACTAGGTATGTCATTTGTATAAGAAGTGAATTCCCAACAGCCTGCACCCTGTTCTTCTAGTGCGCATCTGGGCTCTTGGCTGAAGTTACTCCATGTTGTTTAATCTCCCTTCCTGCACATGGGTTAGGGGATGGGATTCTCCCTTGCGGACATGGCTGGTTCAGTGTAGCTCCTCTTATCTGTGCAGCTGCAGACATGTTCCAAGCAAACTTTCCACCTGTGTAAGCTTCCTTACCTAGGTATATCTGAAAAAAGGAGAAGAATGTGCCCACTGAGGCCCATTGTGTATATGTGAGGCTTGCTGGTTATACAGAAGACCTTATTTTATGCTGGACTTTGCTTTCTTATCTGTGCTTGCAGCTTGGTCTTTCAGGCTGCCCCTTCTGTCAGAAAAGAAATTCAAATCAGGACTTTGCCCTAGCTATCTGCCTAACTGATTCTTTCCTTTCTTCCCTGTTGGTACTAAGAGGTGGGGTTTTAAAGAAATGATTAGGCCATGAAGGTTCCTCCTTCATGAATGGGATTAGGTGCCCTTATAAGGGGGCTTGATAGAGGGAGTTTGGCCCCCTTGCCTTCTACAATATGAGAACACAGTATTCCTTCTCTCCAGAAGATGCGGCATAAGGCACCATCTTGGAAGCAGAGAGCAACCCTTACCAGCCAACCCAACCTGACAGTGCCTTGATCTTGAACTTCCCAGCTTCCAGAACTGTGAGAAAATCAATTTCTTTCCCTTGTAAATTATGGCATCTCTGATATTCTGTTGTAGATGCCCAAAACAGACTAAGACAGGGTCCTTATAGGGTCCACCGTCCATTTCCTTGTAGACAGTTTAGAAATGGTCTTTCTTAGAGCAGCTTGGAAGTAATGAAATGCTAATTAAAAGGTGCAATTCAGCAGTAAGTCTTTGTTAGGACAGCTTATCTTCCTGGGCTCTTGCCCTCTTACTATGTCCTCTTCTTTAGTTCTAACCATACTATAACTACTACCAATATTTGGACTTTGTTTATCTACATTTGAGTCTCAGGCTTTCCCTGAAATGACATATATCTCTATCTATCTATCTATCTATCTATCTATCTATCTATCTATCTATCTATCTATCTATCATCTATCTATCTCTATCTAAGTGTAAATATAGATATACACCAGGATCTCCCTGGAGGAATAAAACAGATTCTCACTTTTTTCTTTGGTTTTTATTTCTTGTTTTTGTTTTGACAATTCTCAATCGCTGGAATTGCCTTTGTACATGACTTTCTGTGCTCAGTGTAGGGTCTTTTTGAAAAAGTGCTTACTTATACCCAGGATTAATGTTTTCCTGACTAATCTTTCTGAGATTGATAGCAACCACATTGCTTATTAGCCTTAATGGGAAAGTAAAATGTTTCTCCATTTCTCAACTATGATTTTCCTATCAGCTGGGTCAAAAGACCATCTGACATAGGAGGAGTTATTGAATACTAACTTACACAGGACACTCATTGGCTTGAAAATATACATTAGCATTACTGTGTCCTTAATTCTGAGTTTAGATATAGCTGAAATATAGGAAACATTAATATATTTCGTTTGCATGCATAGAGACAGGTTTTTTAATACTCAGTATTCATATTTATGAAACATAAACTACACATCAGCATTTGAGCCAATGGCCTTAACCCAGATTTTTAGCAGTAAAATACTACAACACCGATTTCTGATTCATACCCTTGATAAACAGGTCTCATGCCTCCCAATGTGGTTTTGGTAAGCATCTTTTTCATTACTTCATTTTCCTGTCGATAAAATTGGCATTGAATTATATTTTGGAATCCATACATGAGCTGCACATATGTAAGCTGGGAAGTGTTATTACCAATGATAGACACACTGAACTTTGAGGGTTGATAACTCTCTAAGCTGGCATACTAAGTTTCATACAGCTTATCAGGTAAAGTTTGATTTAATAAGGTGGCTTTCACAATTGACTATGTTTCTCACTCTAAACTTTTTCATGAATATTTTCATTTGCACCTTGAGGGCTGTATCTCAGCATCTCGAAGTGCCTTGTGTTATCTATCACTATTACACTGTCACCCGAGAATAAGATAAATGTTCCATATAGACTTATTTAATACAGATATTCTATTAGAATATATTTTTAAATACTATGTCATTTATAGACTGTGAAGATATAAAATAAGCAGATTTTTTCCCCTATCTTTGTGGTCAGCAGCTTCATTCACTGATTTTTGCATCTTAGTTATACTTTAGCATGTAACAACAATAAAAAACTCCATGTCAGATAAAAACAGCCTGAAAAATGGTACCTTCTTGCTGACGGCATTAGTGATATTATGGAGCACAATTCCTGTGTTTTAAAAAACAGTGGGGCTTGTTATGGAATTGAGTTTCCCAGAGAGTGCCATATGCACAGGCTATTAATTATACAGTTTTACTGTTATCTTTTGTTCAGAACAATAGTGCTTTGCAGGTCCTGTGGAACTTTTCTCCCATACGATCATGTCGGGTTTTGATTAAGCATCATTATATACAGTTCATTAACAATGTATCTTAAAATGAGTTTTTGATTGAACATTTTTATTGGTCATTTACTATAATTGATGAATTCTGCTGCAATTTCACATAGAAAATTTGCCAGGATAGTAACAGTATTTTTCATTATGTATCATTATGCTTTCCCCGCCCCCCAAAAGAACACAAGTTTCCTCCAAAAAAAAAAAACTAAACTAAAATATTAGATATTGATCCATTGCAAAGGCAGATGCTCTTTCCATAGTTCATTCAGGAAGGACATAAACTGGTAATATTGAATAGGAATGAGAAAAATTTGTAAACTTAAATAATTTTATTAATGTTGCCCTTTTTCTCCTAGTGCCCAAGTCATTCTTTAGGGAAGTAAATCATCTCTTTCAAGTTGGTAAGTGTCCCTTCAATGTAGTATTTAACCTGAGCTGTTTACCTGGATTCTCCAATATTATATTAGCCACAATATTCACTGCTTCTGCTTTTAATCTTTTAAAAAACCCTTTAATCAAAGAGTTAGAAATAGTTTGGCAATAAATTATCTGATTACTTTTGGGAATGCTCTTGTTAAAGAAACAGTAAAAATGTCTTAGAAATTATTTAATACATTAGTAAAAACTGCCCTGGAATATTTTGATAGTGAATTATTGTCACTGGAGGTATTCAGGCATGGCTACATAGATACTTGCTGAGAAGGAGAAAAGGACAAAATAGATAATCTTCAATATTTCTTCCAATTTGAATCTTCTATAAACTACTCATATAATAACAGCATAAGACATAGGCCAAAGGTAGAAAAAGAACTGGCAAAGAAGTGTGAATAGTACTGCCTGGCCTCAGGCGGTTACTTAACTTATCTTGGCTTCAGCTACTCTATCCATGATAATGAGGAAATTGGGTAAGATGGCCTTAAGGATTTTTTTCCTACTGTAATATTCCATGTTTCCCTATTTTACCAATGGTTGAGGAGTAAATTAAAGTCTTCTAGGAGACTATTTTTCAATTGGGAAAAACTAGACACTTGAGGCAATAGAGCCCACTAACAAATACTGGCAAATTTATAAAATTTCAGTGAATTGACAGTTTGGCTATCTATTGTATTTATTACACTAACACATATTCCTGCTTCACCTAACTTTTTGTATAATTTTTCTTCTGCTGAAATTGTGAATAATATATACATTCAGGAAAAAAGTTTTCTGTTCATGATTGTCTATTTTCTTTTTTGAAAATAGCAATTACTGCTGCCTCTGGAAGCTTCTATGAAGTGGAACATACTTTGTCATTGTCATCATAGAGAAAGGGTCACATTGAAGTTTTAGTTGCTGAGCATGGGTTATTTTTTCAGGAAAGGAAGAGCTGGTCATTGTTTACGTATCTAAATATCATCTACTGAAGTCATTGTCCTTCTCCTGTATCTGTTTTCCTCTTTTCTACCCTGGGTAGAATATAAGGCCTATCCACTAACAAATATATGTCTAACTCTGTGGTGAAATCAGGTCGATGGAGCGGTTAGAAATTAGCCAACCAACCATTTTTTTGAGGGTCCCAAAGTATTAAATATTCTGGAACTTGAAAGAAAAGGAATCCTAAATGTAAAGTCCATATTTTAATATTTTTATCTATTACAAAACTCTACTTTCTCTTTTTATTTCTCTCTCTCTTAATATCTTATCTCTTTAAACTGCATGGTACCACTAAGGAAAAAAAATGTGCCAGAAATTTACTGACTTATAATTAATTTGATCACTATTCACTTTATGACATTGACTGGATCATACTTCCTCATTAACCTGTATCTCAGAATTAATTGCTACCTCAAGTGGTGGCCATGTAGGACACTTTCTCACTCTCCCCTATCTTCTTACCTTGATCTTCTTTCTATTTCAGTGGGGAAAAAAATATGAGAAAATACAGTGTGAAGAAAACAAATCCATTGTAACATTAGGCTTATGGATCAAGTTTGACTGTGTTTAAGTTCATTCACATGATGTTTTATTTCTCGTAAAAGAGGTAAATGAGCAAAATAGCTTTGTTAGCATTTGCTGTTTTAACCATATAGAGAAGATACGATACTTTTTATTACCCATTTTATTATGGAGTTGGTCTAGTGAAATAATAGAAATTTCCTACCCCATAGTATATCTGTACGCATTTGGATTGAGGGAAAAAAAAAGTCACAGAGTCAAAATGGCAGCTTGAATATCAACTAACCATTCTGTCAATTGGTGTTCTTGGCCAGAAGAGGGAAAAATAGACAAATGTGACTCTGTGTCATCTGTATTTAATTATTGGAAAAAATGTCTAAGCATATAAACCCTATAGATTATCAATATTATAATCTTTATGTAGAGAGAACAGAATTTGAGAACAGATTCCAATTATCCAACCTCGGACAAAGATGGGAAAACCAAGGTGTCTTATCTTTATGCCAGCAATAAGATATTTTGGGAAAAACATAGAATTTGGTGGTTAATAAACCTGGCCTCTAGCCTTCAATTTGTCTTCACTACTTGAATAGCCTAGGCAAGTTAATTCATCTTTTAGATTTTGTTTCTTAGTGTATAGACAAAGACGTAAACATCCTGTGAAAATCTCTGGCACAGTGCCTAGCATATAGCAGGCACACATGAAGTAGAATCATGGGTTCTGAATCATTTTTAGTGTCTTCATCCATGACATGAGAAGTCTTAACTGATAATACAAGCATTCTCAATTTTGAAAAAAGCAATAGAGCCCTTTGAACAACAACAGCAACAAATTTTTCATGGAATCCTAATAAATGAACCAGATAAAAGCTAAGCGGTCCTGACTAAAGTGAAAGTAGAAAGCCCAGAGCTATATCCACTGGTCATTTATGGCATGAAGCCAAAAATATGGTATTAATTCAGGCCTCCAGTTAGTGCATCACACTACCACACGTGTCACAATGTTTTCATCACCTTTAAATTATTCACTATTTCTTGGACCAATGCATATTTCTTGTGGGCTACACATGACAAGGTCTCTATTGTTTCCACCTCCCATTTCCTCAAGGTAATTCCTCTGAAAATTCATAATTAAAAGGGGGGGTGATATTGATGTCAACTTTAACATCCTTTGAAATTGTGTTGGAGAACACACTTTCGTAATTGGAGGGTGGCACATACAATTGCAAACCAGCCTGATTCAGGCAGAATGTTCAAATGGATGCCATCTATCTGTTCCGCTGACTGTGTGTACTGGACTGCTCACTGAAATGATCACTTGTGGCCCACCCAGTTCAGCTATCTGTATTTAACAATATACGAAGAGTTTCTTTTAACTCAAGACTATATAAAGACAAAAGAACCATTTGGTTTAGAATAAATCAGAGCATTGTAATAATAATTGTGTATATTTTACTAAATATATAACTTACTTTTACAATAACTACACTTAGCACCATGACATAATTGGGAGAGACTGCAGAGTCAGATTAAACTAATTTTAAACCCCAGTTCTTCTACTTACTAGCTTTGTAATCTTGGGCAATTATTTTATCCTTGTTAAACCACCATTTTCTCATTAGTGAAATGGAAATGAAAATTCATTTCTCATTTGGGTTGCTGTGAGATTTAAAAGAAAAAAACAGACCCTGGAACCTAGCATCAGACCCAGCATATAGTGTATGCTCAATAACTGTTCATTCATTTTGCGTAAAGTATTGTGTGGTTTTGATGTTCCCTTACAGTCCCAACTTGACAAAAAAATTGGTGAAACTGAGTTAAATTTGGTTAAGGAACTGTACCAGTATAGCCTGTTTCCTTATCTTAGTTTTCTTTTATTTTTCTATTTCTGCAGGTAATTTTACCTCTGCAGTGATCATTTACTGATCATCTCCAGAGCCTTGGGCTGACTTGGATTTTATGCTAATTTAGAATCTCAGATTCTCTGTTTTCAGTCATTGAATGTTCACACACAATAAAGAAGTAAATGCCCATCAACTGTATGCCTAAAACTATCAGCTACTAATGGCTGCTGCACAGATTTATGCAAAGTTAGAACAAGAGGAATTCAACCCTTTTTCAAAATGTGCTCTACTAACTGTCTAGTACTGTCATAAGTTAGCCTAGAAATGTGCATTCTCTCCCTGCTCCCCTGACCCATCAGATATCCCATTAGATATTTTAGGATGGAAATGACTCTAATTTACCATATGAAAATATTTGCTCTTCTTGCGGATAACATTAACTGTAGAATGAAATTCTCATAAATTGAATATGCAAGAAAAACACCTAGGGATCCTTCTTGTTAACATGTGGATTTGAATTCACTAGGTCTTAGGAGAGGCCCGAAACTCTACATTTCTAACAAGCTCCCTGGTGACACCCATGCTACCGGTCTGCAGATCACAGCTTGGGTAGCAAGGCTCCAAGGTACATCCTGGGTCACCGTGTATTATTTGTTTATTTATGTATTTCATGCTAGCCATGTTTGAAATACAAATGGACCCAAGGAAACCTCATTGCTGACTTGGACATTTTTAGCTGTTTATCTCTGAGAAAGTTATTGTCTAAAAGAAAAACAGCAAATAAAAACAAACTCACAGCTCTGTGTCAATTTTTAAGTGACTTAACTTTACATGATGTCTTTCTTTGGTAAATTTTAATCTTTTTGACCATCCAGTGAGTTGGTTTTCTAACCACAAAGAAAGTAAAAATCCCTTATGGAACAACAACAACAATAACAAAACACCATTGCTACTTTGAACACTATTAAAATAACATTGGCATGTGACTGAGGCCAGCACCCCAGAAGGTGGGCATTTATAATAATAAGTACCTTACCTTGACTTCCATTCAACAGTGATCTGTGAGCCTTATCCAATCAATGAGGATGATGCAGATGTGAACTGTAATTGCCACAAATTTGTTAATTTGTCAAGCACATCAAAGACATGGCAGGTCACCCGTTGGGCTCCCCTTTACCTTTCTTAAGATTAGAAGATATTCAGAAATTTTGTCCTAAACTCCATTATTTTAGGAGCTGTTTCTTAAGAAAACTCTGAGCCAAGCATTCCAGAATATATTATCACTTTGAACACAGATTTTCATTGACAACATTTTGTGGGCATCCATTTAATATTAATATTAAGCCAAGGAAATAATGGTCCTTGTTTCTTTCCTTTAAAATGACAGGAATAGTGGGTACTTGTTCCTTCTGAAAAACAGGAAATATCTAAGCCAGCAGTATTCACAGTAGTGTCATTCCTGCATTACTTCAGTTATCAATTGAACTTTGCCAAATTCTCCATAATGCATCTGTCTCCCAGTGAGGGAGAGGCTTATGTGGGAGATTGACTTGTAAAGGTTATCTCAGGAACAAATAATGTGCAGCTCTCCACCTTTTAAAAAGTCTTGAAATGCTGTGAAATTGGATAGCCACTGAGGTACAGAAAATGGGGCATCTGCTTATAATTGTCTGAAATTAGTAAGGTAATGTTTTAATATAATTGGTACAGAATTTGGACTTAATTCTTTAGAAGGGATGTCCAAACCAAATTAGCACTTATTAGTGCTGTTCTCTGTCACCTTAAAACAATGTAAGTCTAAGTATTTTCAAGGGTTAGAACTCAGGAGTCTCTAGGAGTTTCCCAGAATCCTTGAGACTCTTGTCCACCAGGTACAAGGTGGGAGAGGGTGGGTTAGGGGCATAGCAGCCAGGAGCAGAGGTTTTAGATGAGTTCATCCTCAAGTCTCAGGGAGACTTCTTGTTGGTACTTTTGCCAACATTTGAAAGTGTTATATTTTGTTTTGTCTCTTCTGTTGAATCTAGACCGATAATACCCCCCAAATTTTGCCCTAGGGTCTGCACATTTATAAACACAAGAAATGCAATTGCCGAGGCCTCAATTTGTTCTATTGATTTGGAGAGTGCTGCAGGGAGTCCCAAGATCAATAACGCACTGGCTTGCTTCCTTTCACTTCTTCCTTGCCAGTTCCCATTGCCCCCAATTTGCCTGTTTTCTTGTCTTGCTCTTGGGAATCAGTGCCATGTGTGTCTGATAGCTCTCTCTCTCATCTCTCCTGGGAGAAGAAAATAATTCTGAATGCTGAATGATTGTTTTTTAGAATTCTAACAGCAATACATTTCAAGGTGGATGAAAGAAGTCCTGAAACTCATATGAATACCTCTAGGTCTACCTATTCTTGTATCTACCTTTATATGCAACATGGTGTAAAAATGCAGGGCTTCAGACTTCACTTGTACAAGCTTGCCAGTGATTTTTCTGGTCCTGGCAGAGGGCCATTGTGGATGTTAGTCCATGAGGCCTTGTGCATACCTAATGTATTCTTTTCCTGTGTTCCTGTTCCTTCTCTGTTTGCATGTGTATCCAAGTGAGTGTGCACATATATGTAAGCAGAAATTCACACACTGTGGGTAACACCTGCATGAAAGAAAATATTTTTTGAAAAGGTCAAAGTAGGGAATGGTAAAACTCAAGTGAGGATAAAAATAGAAGCCCAGCCTTGGGACAATACTGTGACTATTTGATAATTAGGTTCTACCCAAGACCCTTGTCTTGTTCTTTGGAAAATCACCTCACTCTGAACAAGTCTTCCTTAGATCAACAGCTAGAAAATGAGTAGGTGACTGAGATCCTCTCTGAACAAAGGACATATTCTGAGGAAACTACCTTTTGTCTCCTTAAGGCTTGGGATGAGTTTGTTTTATTCATTCATTCTGCTTCAAGAAGAAGACCCAGCAGTAAAAAATGAAGTTTCTCAAATGAGATTCTATAAGCTCACTTAAGAAGATGTCCTTAGCTTTCCCTGAATTTTCTCTTCCTTATCCCCAGAATTAATACAGAAAAGTAAGAAAGTGAAAAGTATATGGTCAAAATAAAAGAAAACATGGAATAAAGTCCTCTTCTGATGTAAAGGAAATTTTAAAAACTTATTTTCATCACTACAAACGACTCTTTCCTCTCAAGAATAAGTTACCACTGTTGGAGTCAGTTACAGTTTCCAGAATTCTCTCTGGGAACTGTTGTGATAACCTCCAAGGGGCCCCTGTCCTCTGCAACTCTGTGCCTCCTTTCTAGACTCTGCTGTCATGTCAAGGGGTTGGCTATGGCCCTTTTACCTGGGGAGAAAGGCAGTCAGTCTTGGCACCAATACTAACAAGACATTTACATTGGAAACAACATTTCTTCAGTGATCAATGACCTAACCAAACTGAATAATGGCTAGAAAAGAGGCATGATAAAATGGGTAGTCCTCATTTGGTTGTTCATTTCCCTTTTATTTTTTTTTTTAAAGAAAATTCAGCAGTCTTTCAGTTGGGTCCAGGAATTCCCTGAAAGTGAACCAATGTAGAGTTCCTCCATTTTAACTTCTGATATTGGACCCGCTTAAGGAGTGCTCTTGATCCACACTCCACACGTCAGCCTCATGTTCAGCCCTCCCCATCATGACTGACAGTCCCTACCCTGTACCAAGGAACCATCTGTCTCCACAGCTCGCCCACACGAGGATGGAGTTGTCGTTGATGTGGCAGCCAGGACTGCAGCAACAGGCATCGATGCCAGACGACACAGGTGGTCCAGAGCATGGAGAGTCACCAAGGAGACTCGGAGAACACCAGCACTTCCGTTATTAGGGTGGAATACATCTGAAGGCATCACAATTCTATTCCAGTCTAGAGAAACCTGAGCCAAATGACGGACGCTGGGTCCCAGAATGTGTCCATCAAATCCCTGATTCATAGAGATGTTAACAAATGTAATATCCGTTACTATTCACTGAAAACTTACTATGAGCCACTGTGCCATGAACTTTATGAGAATTACCTAATTTAATCTACAGAAAATACTATTATCTCCATTTTTAGAGAAGGAATATGAAGATTAGTGACTTGCCCAAGATTACATAGATAGTGATGGGTGAGTCAGAATTTGTACCCACGCAGCCTTATACCTGGGCCCACACTTTTATCCACCAGACTTCAATGATTCTCTTGGCTTGTGGAACTAGACAAGTTGAAGGATGTGTCTTCTGGTGGTCTATGTTTCCAACTTTAGGGTTCACAGTAATTAGAAAAAGGCACAGAAACATTTCAAATATTTTCTCCCAAGGTGACCCACACAAATCATTAGACTATGTGCTCTGATATTGTGGCCTATACCAAACTGTCTCAGACAATTCAATCTATTCAGTACTTCATTGTTGCAAAGAATGAAGAGAGACAGTGAGAGACAGGACTAGCTGGATTTCGTAGGCCATCTAAGAATTCGTAAGCCTAGCTGGGAAGGTGACCGCAGCCACCTTTAAACACGGAGCTTGTAACTCAACTCGCACCAGACCAATCAGGTAGTAAAGTAAGCTCACTAAAATACCAATTAGGCTAGAAACAGGAGATAAAGAAATAATCAAATCATCTATCACCTGAGAGCACAGGGGGAGCGACAATGATCGGCATATAAACCCAGGAATTCGAGTGGGCAGGGGCAACCCCCTTTGGGCCCCCTCCCTTGTGTGGGAGCTCTGTTTTCACTCTATTAAATCTTGCAACTGCACACTCTTCTGGTCTGTGTTTGTTCCGGCTTGAGTTGAGCTTTTGCTTGCCATCCACCACTGCTGATCGCCATCCTCACAAACCCGCCACTGACTTCCACCCCTCTGGATCAGGCAGGATGTCTGCTGGGCTTCTGATCCAGTGAGGCACCCATTGCAGCTCCTGATTGGGCTAGGGACTTGCCGCTGTTCCTGCTAAGTTCCCAAGTTCATTCCTAATCCAGCTGAACACTAGTCACTGGGTTCCACAGTTCTTTTCTGTGACCCACGGCTTCTAATAGAGCTATAACACTCACGGCATGGCCCAAGGTTCCATTCCTTGGAATCCATGAGACCAAGAACCCCAGGTCAGAGAACAAAAGACTTGCCGCCATCTTGGGAGTGGCCTGTCACCATCTTGGGAGCTCTAAGAACAAAGACTTGCCGGTAACAAAAACATCCTCTATGGGTCTAAGAAAAATCAAGCAACATATGACTATAATGGAATTATAGAACTAAAGCTTAATTCTTTATCTTCGCTTCATAATGATGATTCAAACTCTTATTTGAAAACTCAGCATAATATTTTTGTTAATTTTCTTCTTCAGTATACAATGCATCTTCTAATATGCAATATGTCTCCAATGAAATCCTATTGATTCTTTTGAACCTATCTCCTTCTATTTGTTCCCATTATATAATTTCAGTTCCTAGATTCATCACATCCACCTTGAATGCTTTAATGGAATCTTAATTTTTATTTCTATCTCCAATCTCTGTCTAATCTCTTCTAATGACTTAAAGGAACTATTCTAAAGTGCCAGTCTGACCCCTTTCCTCCACTCTCTTCTTTTGTCTCTTCCTAGCACTTCTCATCTTTGAATGTACTGTGTAGTTTTATTTTGCTTATTGTCTGCCACTCTCCATTAGATTGTAACACCCATTAGACCAGAAGTTCTTGTGTGTTTCTTCAGACAAGGATATCTGTTTCCTCACAGCTGTGGGTACTGTGCCTGGCATATACTAGGAGATCAATAAATATGTTTGAATACTTGATATCCCCTCCTTAAAAAATCTACCTTGCCTTTCTGTTTCTTCCAGGATGAAGTACAAACTTCTTAACACTGACACTTTATGCAGTGGTCTCGACCTGAATTTCTACTTAATTTCTTTGCATCTTCCTCTACACAAAACTTTTGTTCAAATAACATGAATGTTGTCATTCCTGAAGCTTGCCATGTTTTTTTCATGCATCCCTGCATTTGCAAATGCTGTTCCCTTTGTCTGAAAAACCCTTCCCAAGGCTGCTTAGAACACAGTATGTGTGGATGATTGTCTCTTCAGTTATCCGGCCAAACGATTGATTCATTCATTCATCCCTCCATGTATTACCTGACCCACCTCTATACATCCTTAAAAATCCACGTGAAATTTTTCCATTCCTCTGAAGCACCCCCAGATTCCCACTTGGCATTGGGCACATTTCCTTGGTGCTCTGATAGCACTATTTATATAGCTCTATTTTGATTCTTATCACATTGAGTTGCAATTTATCTTATATGCTTTCTTTGATTGTGAGATGCTCCAGAATAGGGAGTGAGTCATTTATCAACTTTCCCTCAGTATATTTTACAGTACGTGGCACATAATAAGTACTCAATAAATGCATAAAGAATAAATGAATAATTAACCTATCTAGAACAGATGTATGTTTTGGGAAGAAGAGGTAATTGCTCTGGATTGAGAATTCAGCAGATAAACTCTATAGCATTCTATTCAGATACCTGAAAAACCTCAAGAAGTTCCTTTAGTATTTATGTGAAATGAATATTTTAGTTTTACTAAAATAATAATTTACATTATGTGAAATTCATAGAATAGTAACAAAGTAACAGAAAAATCCTGGAGCAGTAGACCAAGTAATATAATAGTGAGTCATATATTGAGTAAAGAATAATGTAGCCCACAGAAAAATGTTTAGGGCTGCTCAGGTCTCAACTATCTGTACGTAATTCTCTATGAAGCCAATGAGAATGATGAATGACTAAGAAGGATGACATTTGGTCTCGGAGCAGATAAATTAACTATTTCAAACCAGAAAATATTATACAAATGTGGTAATTATTCTCGAGTTTCTTTAAAAAATGACTAATGTGCCAAAAAATGACTTATTTAAATTTAAATAGAATTTGATTTTTGAAGTAGGTACTCCTATGTCTCTTCAATGCCAAAAGAGAAGAGCTGCCTAGCCATTTTGTTTTCCAATCTCTCATTCATTCCTTCTCCATCAATGGGTATTTGTTTTTCCACCTGAAGCTGCCCACAGAGAAAACAAAACAGAACGTTTGAAGGACATTGAGAATGAACAAGCAGCCAGGTTTTCCCTAAGAAGGGGTATTTTTTAAATGAACTGACAATTTTCTTTGTTGGTACAAATGAAAAGCTAACATAGAAATATTCTCTAAGCTTCACTTGTAGTGTTTTATAAGAATGGAGACGAGCTTTGACATATTTCTGTGTGCCTGTCTTAATCCTCCAGGACTGAGGATTCCAAGCAAACTGCTGAACCTGCAGTGTTTGCCTATTTATCTGTCTTCCATCTGCACATAATATAGACCTCACATTGTTCATTTGGGAGTCCCTGTTATTGTCCAAATGTCTATCACAAAAGAGGGTGTCTTAGTCCTCTGGGGTAACTGGCCGTGGTACCAATGGACACAGATGGTAAATGAATGCATTAATATGCTCTGTTCATGGTGGAAATTACACAGAAATAATATATTAACTTGAAAGGATTGCTTCCCATCTTTGTGGCAGAGTTTTTGAGGCCAAGTCTGTATGCACAAAATAAAGTAGAGATTTAAGGTAATTATTTGAGGTGTGTGTGTGTGGGGGGGGGGGGTGGTGGGAATAACAGCTACCTGTTAATGAAGATTATGTAATTAATTTCGATATGAATTTAACCAACTAATAGGCTTGCCTGATAGATTTCACCACATTTATTCTTTAATTTCCCCGGCTATGCTTCCTGTTTAGTCAAAATCGTAGTGTACTTTGGTGTTTGCAGTACAAAGCTGTGTTTCCTGTTCCCTAAGGATAGAGGGGGAAAGTGACAATGTTTCTTAGTGGCTCAGTTATCATTTCAGGTTGTTTAAGAGTTTGTTTCATCTGTAAAATGGGAAGCACAATGTCTATGCCCCTCATAGGAACAGGGCTGGAAAGAAAGTAGTTCATAACTGCAAAGCCCTTTACAGATGTTAATTATATTTGTAGGTGGAGCGAGGAGTCATGATAGTGGCCACCTAAAGAGATTTAGATGTACAGACAGTCCTCGGCTTAGGGTGGGGTTCCGTCCTGATAAACCTATTATAATTTGAGAATACCTTAAGTGGAAAATGCATTTAATACACCTAACCTACTGAACATCGTAGCGTAACCTAGCCTGCCTTAAATGCACTCGGAACACTTGCATTAACCTACAGTCGGGGAAAAGCATCTAACACAAAGCCCATTTTATAATAAAGTATTGAATATTTTTGTGTAATTTATTGACTACTGTACTGAAAGTGAAAAACAAAACGGTTATGTGGGTATTCCAAGTACAGTTTCTACTGAACTCATTTCACTTTCACACCATGGTAAAGTTAAAAAATCATTGTGAGTTGAAAGATTATTTTAAGTCGAAACGTAAATTGATGTTTTTTCTATTTGAAATTTTCAGCAGGAAGGAAATTCTGTCTTTTATTAAATAAAATGCAGACATTCTGGAGATCAATTGTACTTATTATACATACAGAGTTAGACAGAACTCTCTGCTCCCTATTCTTTTGTGTTTAGTACCTGAGTGTTGGCTGATCTTGTATGGGAAGGCAGTGTACATGAGGGCTAGTGTGTTCTTCCCTTCTGTCTGCAGACTATTGTCACCTCACGTTCTTCTTGCTTTCTCCCACCTCACTGTCAAATTTCCTTTAAACATTTTGAGAGTAACCCATGATTCCTGCAACCAAAGTTATAATGTAAATACATAGAAAGAAAAATAATTAAGAATCTTCCCCTATCATCTCTTACCCTGTACCCTGTTGTTTATGGCCACAACCCATCGGCTGCTAATAGATAATGATGTTAACAGCCTTGTGTGCATCTTTGAATACTTCTCTTCATGCTACACATCTGTATGTGTATTAAAACATATATGTACATGTATAATTTTGGCTATTTTTTTCCTTTATAAATTTTGAATTATACCAAACACATCACTCTGCAGTTTACTTCTTTTTCACTTAAAAAATTGTTATGGACTGTATTCCTGGCCAAGAATGTATTTTTTTAAATAAGTGAAAGTTTTCTATTTATTTAATTGACATATAAAATTGAATATATTGTGTAAAACAAGTTGTTTGAAATATGTATATGAACATCTATTGTGGAATAGCTAAAGTGAGCTAATTAGCATATGCATTACCTCACATACTTATTGTTACGTGACAAGAACATTTAAATCTACTTAGTAATTTTCAAAAATAATGTATTATTTTAATGACTCTATAGTATTTCATGATAATATGCCACTATTTGTTCAAACTACTCTATTTTTTCAGTCAATTTAGTTTTTCTGCTAGAAAAAAATTGTGTTATAATTAACATACTTTTCATATATATTTATGTACTGGCTTATATATGTTATGCATATATATGTATATATATATAGGTTACACAAGAAAAAATGACGTGAGTAGGTCAAAGTTGGAGTTTCTTTACTTTTGATCAGTATTACAAGAAAAATTTCCAAAATGGCTGATAGCAATTCACTTTCTCATCAGAATTGAAGAGTATCTCTTTCTCCTTTTCCTGGATCAGGACTGAATTTAATCACACTTTTAATTATTTTGCCAATCTGTCCCTTAAAAATGGGATCTCATTTTACTTTCAGTTTGCATTTCTCTTACTTCTAGTGAAGTTCAGTATCTTTTCACACATTTATTGACCCTTTACAGACACTAATTTCCATGAGCATTCTCGGATTTCCTAGGCCACTCTCAGAACTCTCCAGAAACAGACTATATGAGGAGAGGCAGTTGTAAGCACATTCTATTTCAATTCTTTAAAAATAAGCAAGTTAAGTCACTTCCATTTTATTGTGTTTAAATTAATAGTACATTTCCATGGCCCATGGCCTAGAGACATAAAGTGATGAAGGAAAGTACATAGGGAAAAATCTTCCTCCCCACCTTTTCTTCTTGTCAGTCAATTCTTCTCCCACTAGACAAAGATACTAGTTTTCTTATGAATTCTTCCAGAGTTATTTTATACAACACACACACACACATTTATTCCCCCTTTAATTGCATTTTCCACCCTAGATCCTGAAGTCCCAACTCAGCCCCTAGTTGACTGGGCTACTCATTTGACTTCCCTGAGGCCAGCTTTCCTTTTGTTCAGTTGAGCTTCTGGGAGAATCAAGGAGAAGCATACCGGTGATTATCAAAGAGTTGACCACAAAAGCATGGGATGTTCTCCCCATTAAACAAACTGCAAAAACCATGCTTCTCCCTACCATTTGTCTGACACTCTGTTGTCAGGTGAGTACATGTTATTTAATTAATGGAAAGGGTGTTGAGCAGTCTCCAAAAGCAAAGTTCAGCACCTTTTCACACATTTATTGACCACTTACTGCTCCTATTGTGCTAATTGTTCATAGCCTGTTTCTGTCTTTTTGTTATCAATATCTAGTCCTTTTTGTATACTGGAGATATTGTTTCTTTTTACACTCTATGTTTTGTATTTTTTTAATTCTCTAATTTTTCTGTTGACATTGTTCATGCTATGAGTTTAAAGCCAGAAAAGATGTCTTGGAATAGGATGGGTAAAAACCTGATAAAAGCTATAAAACACTTGGTGACTTTTGATATGCCTAGCAACCACATGGCTGCCCCATCTCCTCTTGTGCCCATACCAGAGCTGTGTCCTTATGAGAGATAAATGACTCCAGAACAGGCCTCTCATGTCACCTGTGGGGCTTTTACTTAATGAAATAAGAAAGCAAGGCATAGCCTTCTCAACCTGACAAATTGGACACAGAAGTGAGAGTGGCTCTTTGTCAAAATGAAGGCAGAGCACATCTTTTAAGACATTTTGAATGAGCATGAGCAGACAAGGAGCATACAAAATAATAATAATAATAATAACATATGTATTCCAAAAACAAGTTTTGTTTCTCTGCATGATGGCGTAGTTGATATTCTTTCAGTGTTAATTTTATCTCATTTATATGGTGCTCAGGTCTTAAAAGAACTACAAAAAAGGTAAACTCAAATATTTATATTTAAATTTCCTATTAATTGAATTGCCTTTGATTGTGAAGTGATTTTGAGTTGAGATGTATGGAGCAACAGTGCGGTCAATGTAGGCCCTCCCTAAATACTGCTTCACTGGATAAATAAAAATATCTCAAAGAAGTACATTTTTGAAATGGGCAGAAACTTTGTGTGGTCTGATTTCCTCACTTTCCAGATAAAGAACTTGAAATCCAGGAAAATAGGTGACTTCCCACAATCAGCTAATAAGTCTGTGGCAATATCAGGACAAAGATAGGCCATTTGCTTTTGGTATCGCTGCCCAATACCGCTTCCATTAATTATTAATAAAATGTACGCACCTGACTCTCTAACAGAGACGATGGTAGGGGGAAGCTTAATTTTGCAGTTTGTTTAATGGGAAGAACATCCCATACTTCTGTGGTTGATTCTTTGATAATTACCAGTATGCTTTTCCTTCATGCTCCCAGAAGCTCAACTGAACAAAAGAGGAGAGCTGGGATGAGGGACGTTAAGTGACTGGCCCAGTCAACTGGAGGCTGAGTTGGGACATCAGTGTCTACTTGTGACTCTTGCCCTACGGTGCTAGTACAAGAGAAGGCAGCCTCAGAATGAAGATACTTGTCTAAGTAAACCATGGCATCTCTATTATTGTTTCCATTGTGCAGTAAGACTAGTTGTTATCATATTTTATGAGTTTCATAAACTTCTGCCATGAATATGATGATGAGGGTTCTCAACTATTTTTACCTCTGATATGATGGTCAAATGTCTTATCTGGTATGATTGGTGGTAGCCTACACCCAACTTGGACATTGATCTGAAACTGTTTCTAGGCCAATAAATTTTTTATCTATCTTATAAAATATGTCTTCCTTCTTTTGCTGATGTCATTCCTGGCATGTCTCAGATGCCTCGTATAGCCACTAATTTCCATGGGCAATCATGGGCTTCCTTGGCGACACTCAGAACTCTCCAGAAACAGACTCTCATATGAGGAGAGGCAACTGTAAGCACATTTTATTTCAATTCTTTAAAAATAAGATAAGTCACTTCTATTTTATTTTATTTAAATGAATAGTACATTTACATGGCCCAAAGACATTCAAAAGTATATAAGAAAAAGTACACAGGGAAATATCTCCCTCCCTCCCCACCTTTCCTTTCTGTCAGCCAATCCTTCTCCCAGTAGACAAAGATATTGGTTTTCTTATGGATTCTTCAAGAGCTATTTTATACAATATATACACACACACGCTTACACACACATGGTTACACGCACACAACATGTATTCCCTCTTTATTCACAAATGATTGCCTTCTACACATGCTGTGCTATATTTTGAGTTTTTCGCTGTATTGGACCATGTATCTTGGAACTCTTTCCTTATAATTAGGAAGAGTAGTTCCTTATTCTTTTCATGGCTACCGACTAAACATTCCATTCTGTGGACACATTTGTTTAATCAGCTATTAATAAACATGTAGATATTCTTTTAAACATTTGTTATTACAGAAAGGTTACAATAAATAACTTTCTATGTGGATTATTTCATTTATATGTGAAAATACATTTCCATTGGGTAAATTCCTAGAAGTAGAATTGCTTAGGACATAGCATAACCTGCACTTATTTTGATAGATATTGCCAAATTTCCCTACTTGTGAATGTTAGGTGATTGATCACCATATAAAACATTTTTGCTTCTTTAAGATCCTGTGAGCTTGAATATAGGTGCTTTTGGTTTGAGTTAAGGAAGCAATTTTTATCAAGTAAAGAAAGAGTAAGGTAATTGTAACAGTTGATACTAGCAGCAAATATTTCCATAGCATTAGTATGTTCCAGCATTGTTCCAAGAGCTGTGCATTGGTCTGTAAGTAAATATTTCATCTAGCCCCTCCTTCATCCTCAAAGAGTTGTGAATCCTCTATATTTTCCACATTTGGCCTAAAATATTTTCCAGCAGTCTTCTAATAAGACATGTAATTTGGAGAGTATACTTATTTCAGCTGCTTAGCTTCATGTCTTTTCTCATGTGATCGTTCGAAAGAAGTCGAAGTCCTCCCTTCTTTATACCATTCCCCCTCCTTTCTTTTTGCCATCTTGCCAATTTCCTTCCTCCTCTCCTTACTCCCAGCTATAGACTTCTCTGACTCTCACTGCACCACACTGCCATGAGGGAGGAGCAGGTACTAATAACGTTTATCAGAAACTTTTTCTTGTTTCCCCATATTGTATGTGTTGGACTCGCCCCTTTCATGGAGTTGGGTGGCTGCTGATTTCTATGTTCTTCTTTTTAGCTTATCCAAAATTTATTTTTTACTAATCAAGATTGAGCCATTTTCCTAAATCTTAATTTTTATTTTCTTTTATTACCAGCACAATTGACTTTCTGTTTGGAGCTTGTTTTCTCAATGAAACACCGCTCTCATTTCTCCGTGGTTTACTCTCAGGGACCTGTGAGCACTAATGAAGGCACTTTCATGGTCTTCCCCCTGTGCTAGGCTCTGTTCTGAGTTCTTTGCATACTGCATGCTAAGGGGTGGGGGGAGGGTACAGTTCTTCTGTGCCTTCTCAGATTTCCCCAACCACATCCTTCTCCTTCAGCATTCAACTTGCATCTGTTACCTCTCCATTTTAAGACCTGGCCGACACATGGAATCTAGATTTCAAAGTGCCTGCCAAGGGACCACATGATGCTATTGGTAGTAGAAAGGAGTTAGCTCTCTGCAAAGTGAACATTGGCCATTGGAATTCAGAGGCAGAAAGGAGCCAGACAGATATGTTCTCTTCCTTACTATCTTTTGTGGGCTGCTTTGAGATACAGCAACTCTTTGCAACCCTCCCACAAAAATATCATGAAAGTCCTGTGTGTGGAAACAACACCTGCTGAGCAATGCACTGTCTTCTTAGCTGCTTGTGAAGTAACCAGCATAGAACACATCACAGTGCATTTCACTGTACCTCTATTTCCCTTCTACCCTCACTGTCTCCACCCTAGGGTTGGAATCCCACATAAATTATTCTTAATATAATCTTTGCTTCCAGATCATCTTTCTAGAGGACGCCAGCTAAGATCTGTACATGAGCAAATTTAATTCTTATAAAACTCTACAAAGTAGATAACTAGTAGTATTTCTTATGTGTCATAAATCTTTGGCAGTTGTTTGGGAAATGTAGAAACTGTTGAAACTGAATTCCAAGAGTTTGTTGTAAGTGTGGTAAGCCTCACATTTACTTTCCTAAAATGTATATGTTGGCATGCACATTCAACAACAGATAGGGTAATCGTATTTTCTGATCTAAGCATTAGGAAGTATGGCTTGACGTATGATGTGGCTCTCAATGCTTCTCCCATGCTAGATGAAAAGTGACCCAGGAAATCTGAGACACGTGGTTATAGTACATACATATTATATTATGAAAGGAAGTGAATGCAAGGAAAAAGGTCTGAAAGAATTTCTTTACAGAGCTTTTTGTCAGAATAAGGTTGACTCTCCACATTTGACCTTCAACTCCCGGGAAGCCTGAGCTTAACTGCTTTGATTTACTCTCATAATAAGGTGATCGATTAATGTGAAAGGCCAGCTTTATGAGGCCTGTCTGGGAATGGTGCTGGAGACTGCTGTAGTGAGAGAGTTATACTGCCACTACTCTAAAAAAGGTCATTGGAAAAGAATCAAAGACAGCATAAATGATGGTTTACACATCAAAAATCTCTCTGTAGAACAGAGAATGTTGAACTTAATACCTCTTAGGGTTTGGTGCAGAGGTTGTGTAGTAAATATAGTTTGAGTTGTTGCTGTATAGGTTCTCTTATTATCAAAAATTATGTTATTTGAAGCCCATCATTGAGGGACTGTTCTTATGATTAAATGAGAAGGCCCTGGAGAAGCATCATATGTTACTGGCTAGAATTTATTTGACTGTCATTAGGGTCTGTCATAGCTGTTTCATTACCCTGATGGCCAGTTGTTGGGGTCCAAGTTCAAAATGGCCATTCTTTTTTTGAAACTGGATATTTAAAATAAGACAGCCACATTGAAGAGGAGCCCAGTTAGAGATTATCTTGACTTTATCATTTGGCCTACCCTGGCAACGGAGAAGAACAGAAAGACTTTTGCATGCATGTGACTTTTGCACGTGTCAGGAATGAGAGCAGCCTATTTGCTGCTGGGTCCCCAAGCATAATTATTATGTGGGTATGAGTGTGATGCATGACCATCTGAGAACAGGTGTTAGCGTTCTAAAGCCGGTGGTTCTCCCTGACATCCAAGATCCTCCCAGTCTCTGGGCTTGCCAGGGCCATTATTTGTCATTTGTTTAGTTTTCATCTTTCTGAAATAATATGGCAGAGCACAAGACCACAGCTGTGCCTCTTCTCAAATCCTTTCATATTTAGACTTGGTTTTCATCTGATGAGGAGAAATTCACCATAAAACATCATGTCTTCTGGTGATGGTTAACAGAGCCAAATAGGATGGCAATGTCACCTGGCTTTTAAAGAGGCTTAAATACTGAAAGACCAGTTTGCAAGCCTCACATGTTTTGTCGCTGACACCAAGCTGGGAAAGAAGCTAAAATATTTTGATCACTGGGTATGGGCCTTTGTGGCAGATGGTCTCTTCAGCAGTATTCCAGTAGGGGGAGGGGTGGTCAGTGGGGGACAGAGGAGGGTATCCAAATAGAATATATAAAGTCAAAGGGAGAGAAACTTGGCCTCATTTTACAAGGTTTTGTGCCAAATCTTGGAACACCCATGCGTCTCCAGTCAAGCAGGGAGAGGTTCCCATTCTGAGCAGAGTGACAGGGATGACAGTTCATTTAAACAGTCTGCTGGGTGCATTTGCTGAGTTGGAAGCCCAGGACCCAGGGAGCCTGAACAGGATGGGAAAATGTGTGTGCCCATATCACTGGTCATGAAGTGGTGGGCTTCCAGATGGGCCTGCACAAACCCTTGGAAGGAAGAATGTTGACAGAGGCACATGCCTATGTAAAAGGCTTTGAGAAATCCAGCCAAGAAAAGAGCTGAATCATCTGACTTCACCTTAGGTGACTTTGCATAGGACTAAAATCCCCGGCACAGCTCCATGTCTCAAGACCTGGACGCAGCCGGCCAGCTGGCTGGTTGGCAGTGGTCCAGAGACTGAGTTGCCTGGATGATTTGGCCCCACCCTACTCCTACCAAACAACCATTATGATAATGCAGATGCACTCAGAAAAACCATGGGTCACCACAAGCTACAAAGGAGAGCTGGGGCTCTTTGAGGTCACAGGACTCTGCCAATTCCAACTTGCCTGGGTTTTCTGTCTTGATATTATTTATGTATTTGCCCGGAAACAGCAGCTTTACTGTAAAAACTCTTGGGCAGAAGCAGTCAAATTATTTTTCCCAGGGGTCCATTGGGTACAGAAGTTGACATTGTGGGAAGGCCAGAGAATGGAATCAGTGTCATTGTAATGGTCCATCATGGCCCATTGGGCCTCCTTGGTTGAACACATTTTTCCCATACAGTTTCTTTGACTGGTAAACTTGGACTATTCTCTGTTGATTCAAATAGCAGAGGCCATGATGAAGCCTCTTATGGGTCGGGGTTGTGAGACATGACACATTTAGTACCTATATGGTGGCCAACTCAGGCAATGATTAGCTCAGGTGATATAGACTGGTGCAAAAGTAATTGCAGTTTTTACATTGTGGAAATTTGCTGTTTGATATTGCAATACATTCTTCAATAAATGTGGTTATGTTATACATCATTTTAATGCACATTTTTCACTTTATGTTTTTTTTTGCTAAAGACTTATTACTTGATGTTTATTTTATATTTATTTTAGACTATGGAAATGGTGTTAGAAAAACAGCAAATTTGAATGATTTTCTTATTCGAGTTCAAAAATGGGTTGTAAAGCAGTGGAGACAACTCACAACATCAGCAACATATTTGGCCCAGGAACTGCTAATGAACGTATGGTGCAATGATGGTTCAAGAAGTTTTACAAAGGAGATGAGAGGGTTGAAGATGAGGAACGTGGTAGCCAGCCATTAGAAGTTGACAATAACCAATTGAGAGCAATCATTGAAGTTGATCCTCTTACAACTACATGAGAAGTTGCCCCAAAACTCAATGTCAACCATTCTATGGTCATTCAGCATTTGAAGCAAATTGGAAAGATAAAAGCTTGATAAGTGGATTCTTTATGAACTGAGTGAAAATAAAATAAAAAAAAATCATTGTTTTGAAGTGTTGTATTCTCTTATTCTACTCAACATCATGAGCCATTTCTTGATCAAATTGTGACGTGTGACAAAAAGCAGATTTTATGTGTTAACTGGCAATGGCCAACTCAATGGTTGGACCAAGAAGAAGTTTCATAGCACTTCTCAAAGCCAAACTTGCACCAAGAAAAGGTCATGGTCACTGTTCGGTGGTCTGCTGCTGGTCTGGTCCACTACAGCTTTTTGAATCCTAGCAAAACCATTACATCTGAGAAGTATGCTCTGCAAATCAATGAGATGCACCAAAAACTCTACTGCCTAAAATCTGCATTGGTTAACAGAAAGGACCCAATTCTTCTCCATGACAACATCTGACTGCATGCTGCACAACCAACACTTAAAAAGTTGAAGGAATTGGGCTGCGAAGTTTTGCTTCATTCGCCACACCATATTCACCAGACCTCTGGCCAACTGGATACCACTTCAAGCATCTTGAAAATGTTTTGCAGGGAAAACACTTCCACAATGAACAGGATGCGGAAAATGTTTTCTAAGAGTTTGTCAAACCCCAAGGCATGGATTTTTATGCTACAGGAATAAACAAACTTACTTCTCATTGGCAAAAATGTGTTGATTGTAATGGTTCCTATTTTGATTAATAAAGCTGTATTTGAGCCTAGTTATAATGATTTAAAATTCATGGTCCCAAACTGCAATTAGACTGAAACAGGTGCTGGTATCCAAAGCTGAAAGACCCATAGGCAGTTCACATCACAGTACTCTGCGCAGACAACCCCCAGCTACCAGTCCAGAGCTGGGTAGACTCACTGGGTGGCTAGACCCAGAAGAGAGACAACAATCACTGCAGTTCAGCTCACAGGAAGCCACATCCATAGGAAAAGGGGGAGAGTACTACATCAAGGGAACACCCCATGGAACAAAATAATTTGAACAATAGCCTTCAGCCCTAGACCTTCCTTCTGACCCTACCCAAATGAGAAGAAACCAGAAAACCAACTGGTAATATGACAAAATGAAACTCTTCAACACTCCCAAAAGTTCACCACCAATGGATCCAAACCAAGAAGTCCCTGATTAACCTGAAAAAGAATTTAGGAGGTTAGTTATTAAGCTAATCAGGGAGGGATCGGAGAAAGGCAAAGCCCAATGCAAGAAAATCCAAAAAATGATACAAAAAGTGAAGGGAGAAATATTCAAGGAAATAGATAGCTTAAAGAAAAAACAATAAAAAATTCAGGGAACTTTGGATACACTTTTAGAAATGCAAAATGCTCTGGAAAGTCTCAGCAATGGAATTGAACAAGTAGAAGAGAGAAATTCAGAGCTCAAAAACAAGGTCTTTGAATGAACCCAGTGGAACAAAGACAAAGAAAAAAAGAATAAGAAAAAGTGAATGAAGCCTCCAAGAAGTCTGGAGATATGTTAAATGACCAAACCTAAAAATAACCGGTGTTCCTGAGGAAGAAGAGAATTTTAAAAGCTTGGAAAACACATTTGGGTGAATAATTAAGGAAAACTTTCCCAGCCTTACTGGAGACCTAGACATCCAAATACAAGAAGCACAAAGAATACCCAGGAAATTCATCACAAAAAGATCATTGCCTAGGCATATTGTCATCAGGTTATCCAAACTTAAGACGAAGGAAAGAATCTCTAGAGCTGTGAGACAGAAGCACCAGGTCACCTATAAAGGAAAACCTATCAGATTATCAGCAGATTTCTCAGCAGAAACCCTACAAGCCAGGAGGAATTGGGGGCCTATCTTCAGCCTCCTTAAACAAAACAATTATCAGCCAAGAATTTTGTATCCAGCAAAACTAAGCATCATATATGAAAAAAAGGTATGGTCTTTCTCAGCAAACAAATGCTGAGAGAATATACCATTACCAAGCCACTACTGCAAGAACTGCTGAAAGAGCTCTAAACCTTGAATGCAATTCCTGGAAACACAACAAAACAGAATCACACAGAACCTATAAAACGAAAATACAAGTTAAAAAGCAAAAGCAAAACCAAAAAAAAAAAAACTGCAAAGTACACCACCAACAAAGAGCATGGTGAATGAAATAGTGCCTCACATTTCAATACTAACACTGAATGTAAATGGTCTAAATGCTCCACTTAAAACATACAGAACGGGCCGGGTGCGGTGGCTCAAGCCTGTAATCCCAGCGCTTTGGGAGGCCGAGACAGGTGGATCACGAGGTCAGGAGATCGAGACCATCCTGGCTAACATGGTGAAACCCCATCTCTACTAAAAAAATACAAAAAACTAGCTGAGCGAGGTGGTGGGCGCCTGTAGTCCCAGCTACTCGGGAGGCTGAGGCAGGAGAATGGCATAAACTCGGGAGGCGGAGCTTGCAGTGAGCTGAGATCCGGCCACTGCACTCCAGCCCGGGTGACAGAGCGAGACTCCGTCTCAAGAAAAAAAAAAAAAAATACAGAACCACAGAATGGATATGAACTCACCAACCAACCATCTGCTGCCTTCGGGAGACTCATCTAACACGCAAGGACTCCCATAAACTTAAAGGGGTGGAAAAAGGCATTTCATGCAAATGGACACCAAAAGCAAACAGAGGTAGCTATTCTTATATAAGACAAAACAAACTTTAAAGCAACAGCAGTTAAAAGAGACAAAGAGGGACATTATATAATGGTAAAAGGCCTTGTCCAACAGGAAAATATGACAATCCTAAACATATATGCACTTAACACTGGAGCTCCCAAATTTATAAAGCAATTACTAGTAGACCTAAGAAATGAGATACACAGCACCAGAATAATAGTGGGGGACTTCAGTACTCCACTGACAGCACTAGACAGGTCATCAAGACAGAAAGTCAACAAAGAAACAATGGATTTAAACTATACCTTGGAACAAATGGACTTAACAGATATATACAGAATATTTCATCCAACAACCACAGAAGACACATTCTATTCAACAGTGCATGGAACTTTCTCCAAGATAGAGCATATGAAAGGCCATAAAACAAGTCTCAATAAATTTAAGAAAACTGAGATTATATCAAGCACGCTCTCAGACCACAGTGGAATAAAACCGGAAATCAGCTTCAAGAGGAACATTCAAAACCATGCAAATACATGGAAATTAAATAACCTGCTCCTGAATGATCACTGGGTCATACATGAAATCAAAATGGAAATTAAAATTTTTTCAAACTGAATGACAATAATGATACAACCCATCTAAACCCCTGGGAAACAGCAAAAGTGGTGCCAAGAGAAAAATTCATAGCCCTAAATGCCTACATCAAAAAGACTGAAAGAGCACAGACTGACACTCTAAAGTCACACCTCAAGGAACTAGAGAAACAAGAAGAAACCAAACTCAAACCCAGCAGAAGAAAGGAAATGACCAAGATCAGAGCAGAACTAAATGAAATTAAAACAAAACACCACCACCAAAAATCCCACAAAAGATAAGTGAAACAAAAAACTGATTCTTTGAAAAGAAAGATAAAATTGACAGACCATTAGCAAGATTAACCAAGAAAGAAAAAGAGAGAAAATCCAAATAACCTCACTCAGAAAAAAAAAAAACAGGGGAAATACAAAAGATCTTCAAGACTACTATGAACATGTTTACACACATAAACTGGAAAACAGAAGAGATGGACAAATTCCTGGAAAAATACAACCCTCCTAGCTTAAATCAGGAAGAATTAGATACCCTTAACAGACCAATAACAAACAGCGAGATTGAAATGGTAATTTAAAAATTACCAACAAAAAAAAGTCCAGGACCAGACGGATTCACAGCAGAATTCTACCATTCAAAAAACCAATCCTTTTGACACTATTCCACGAAATAGAGAAAGAAGGAACCTCCCCTAATTCATTCTACAAAGCCAGCATCACCCTAATACCAAAACCAGGAAAGGACATAACCGGAAAAGAAAACTACAGACCGATATCCTTGATGAACATAGATGCTAAAATCTTTAACAAAATACTACCTAACCAAATCCAACAACATATCAAAAAGATAATCCACCATGATCAAGTGGGTTTCATACCAGGGATGCAGGGATGGTTTCACAAATGCAAGTCAATAAATGTGATACTCCACATAAACAGAATTAAAAACAAAAATCACATGATCATCTCAATAGATGCAGAGAAAGCATTCAACAAAATCTAGCACCACTTTATGATTAAAGCTCTCAGCAAAATTGGCATACAAGGGACATACTTTAATGTAATAAAAACCATCTATGATAAACCCACAGCCAATATAACACTGAATAAGGAAAAGTTGAAGGAGCGCTAAATCTTGAAACAAATCCTGGAAACACAACAAAACAGATGCCCAAGACAAAGAAGCCCACTCTCACCATTCCTCTTCAACATACTACTGGAAGTCCTAGCCAGAGCAGTCAGATCAGAGAAAGAAATAAAGGGCACCCACATCGGTAAAGAGGAAGTCAAACTGTCCCTGTTTGCTAATGATGCAATTATTTACCTTGAAAACCCTAAGGACTCCTCCAGAAAGCTCCTAAAACTGATCAAAGAATTCAGCAAAGTTTCTGGATACAAGATTAATGTACACAAATCAGTAGCTCTTCTATACACCAATAATGATCAAGGGGAGAATCAAATCAAGAACTCAACCACTTTTAAAATAGAATGAAATGAAATGAAATGAAATACAATACAATACAATACAATACAATACAATACAATACAATACAATACTTAGGAATGTACCTAACCAAAGAGTCGAAAGACCTCTATAAGGGAAACTACAAAACACTGCTGAAAGAAATCATAGAGGACACAAACAAATGCAAACACATCCCATGCTCATGGATGGGTAGAATCAATATTCTGAAAATGACCATACTGCCAAAAGCAATCTACAAATTCAATGCAATTTGCAACAAAATGCCACTATCTTTCTTCACAGAATTAGAAAAAACAATTATAAAATTCATGTGGAACCAAAAAAGAGCCTGCGTAGCTAAAGCAAGACTAAGCAAAAGGAACAAGTCTGGAGGCATCACATTACCTGATTTCAAACTATATTATAAGGCCATAGTCACCAAAACAGCATGGAACTGGTATAAAAATAGACACATAGACCAATGGAACAGAATAGAGAGCCCAGAAATAAACCCAAATACTTACTGCCAACTGATCTTCAACAAAGCAAACAAAAACATAAAGTGGGGAAAGGATACCCTTTTCAACAAATGGTGCTGGGATAATTGGCTAGCCACAGGTAGGAGAATGAAACTGGATCATCATCTCTCACCTTACACAAAAATCAACTCAAGATGGATTAAGGACTTAAACCTAAGACCTGAAACTATAAAAAGTGTAGACGATAACACTGGAAAAACCCTTCTAGACATTGGCTTATGCAAGGATTTCATGATCAAGAACCCAAAAGCAAATGCACCAAAAATAAAGATAAATGGGACCTAATTAAACTAAAGAGCTTTTGCACAGCAAAAGGAACAGTCAGCAGAGTAAACAGACAACCCACAGTGGGAGAAAATCTTCACAAATCTATGCATCTGGCAAAGAGCTAATATTCAGAATCTGCAATGAACTCAAACAAGTCAGTAAGAAAAAAAAAACCAAACAATCCCATTAAAAAGTGGGCTAAGGACATGAATAGACAATTATCAAAAGAAGATATACACATGGCCAACAAACGAAAAACTGCTCAACATCACCAATGATCAGGGAAACACAAATCAAAATCACAATGCAATACCACCTACTCCTGCAAGAGTGGCCATAATAAAAAAATAAAAAAACAGTAGATGTTGGCATGGATGCAGCAATCAGGGAACACTTCTACACTGCTGGTAGGAATGCAAACGAGTACAACCACTATGGAAAGCAGTGTGGAGATTACTTAAAAAAACTAAAAGTAGAACTACCATTTGATCCAGCAATCCCACTACTGGGTATCTACCCAGAAGAAAAGAAGTCATTATTTGAAAAGGATACTTGCACTGTCACATGTTGATAGCAGCACAATTCACAATTGCAAAATTGTGGAACCAACCCAAAGGCCCATCAATCCACGAGTGGATAAAGAAACTGTGCTCTGTGTGTGTGTGTGTGTGTGTGTGTGTGTGTCTGTGTGTGTGTGTATATATTTATATAATGATGGAATACTATGCAGCCATAAAACGAATGAATTAACAGCATCTGCAGTGACCTGGATGAGATTGGAGACTATTATTCTAAGTGAAGTAACTCAGGAATGGAAAACCAAACATCATATGTTCTCACTGTTACGTGGGATCTAAGCTATTAGGACACAAAGGCATGAGAATGATACAACAGACTTTGAGGATGTAGGGGGAAGAGTGGGAGGGTGGTGAGGGATAAAAGACTATGAATATGGTGCAATGTATACTGCTCTAGTGATGGGTGCACCAAAATCTCATGAATCACTGAAGAACTTATGTAACCAAATACCACCTGTACCCCAGTAACTTATGAAAAAAATACAAAAACTAAAATAAAATAGAGAAAGAAAAAAGAAAATTCCAACCGGGTGCAGTAGAAATAGCACTTTGGGAAGATCACTAAAAACAAACAAACAAACAAAAAAACCAACCAACAAAACCCTGCAATTACTTTTGCACCAACCTTGAGCAATATCTGTGTGCAAAAACCTGTTCCATTCTTAGGAGAAGAGAAGAGAGGAAGCTGGCTCTCAAGAAGTATAGTGCTTATGGTTATAAAATTTGTGATTTGCTTCTTTTTTTCTTGACATAAAAAGATCAACTTAAGCTCCAAAGTGATTATTCAGAGCCAGTAGTTTAGAACACCTGACTTGCAGTACCATTTCCCTTAACAATACCAAAAAGTGACCGTAAGAGAAAACAAATCAGAAAATGAGGTTTTTTCTTTGACACACTCATATTAGACATGATGGCATATAGTATATTACAGTTTATAAAGTGTTTCATGTGCATTTTTATATTTTATTTTTGCAACAAGTATGGATGCTCAGTTTTACAGATGTGGAAACAGTTTAAAAAGTTCAAGTGATTTGCCCAAAGGTAGACAGCTCATGAATGCAGAGCAGGGATACAAAGACACGACTTTACAATTTCTGAAACAAGGTCTGGCATTCTTATTCTTTTTTTTTTTTTTTTTTTTCCACAGCTGCCTCACTTATGTAAAGAAAGTGTTAAGTGAGTATCACTGGGAAACCTGTAGATTTTTAACTAGGGAACACTTAAAATGGAAATAGCCTAGTAGAAATGAGGCTAATTTTCCCTCTTTGAGGAGGCAGGGAGTTCACTTAGGAAAAGCTGCACTATTAGCCAGGAAGAACGTAATCTAGAAGGGAGAGGTCCTTTCTGTTCCTACCTCCCCTATGCTGAAGCAGAGAGGCAACTGGAGGAGATGGTATTTTTTGCCAGCCGCTGGCACACATTGTTAATCACATTTTGTTCTTGTTGTGTTTTTGCAGTGTAGGTCCAGGGTAGGAAGTGAGACAGGGGCGTTGAGCTTCTCTGTCCTTACTAAGCTTTCTGATAGAAGCTGCTGGAAAATTGCAAAAGGAGATGTAACATGTTCAAGTTGTCTTCTATTTTAAAAAATCTTTTTGTGTAATTTCAGATGTACAGAAAAGTCACACAAATAGTATACAGAACTCCAATATATATTTAACCCAGATGTTTACTACATTTTCTTTTCCTTTACCCTCTTCCTCTATACATGTACAGATGCACATATACATGCACACACACATCCCCCTGCAGATATTTTCTGAACTTTATGAGAGTAAATTACCAACATAGTGGACTTTTTAATTTGTAAATATTTGATATAGTTTGGATATTTGTTCCCTCCAAATCTCATGTTGAAATGTGATTCCCAGTGTTGGTGGTGGGGCCTGGTGGGAGGAGTTGTGGTAGTCTGGTAGGATCCCTCATGAATGGTTTTGTGCCCTCCCCCAGTAATGAGTGAGTTCTCACTCTATTAGTTTATGCCAGAGCTGGTTGTTTTAAAAAGCCCAGCACCTCTTCCTCTCTCTCTTTTGCTCCATCCAGCATGTGTAAAAGCTTCCTGAGGTCCTGACCAGAAGCAGATGCTGGCACCATGCTTCTTGTACAGTCTACAGAACCGTAAGCCAAAATAAACCTCTTTTCTTTAGAAAGGACCCAGCCTCAGGTATTTATAGCCATCCAAAACTGGCTACTGCAATACTTGACTACATGTTTCCTAAAATCAGGATATTCTCTTACATAATCATAGTGCAAATATTAAAAATCAGGAAATTAATATTGTAGATTGTTTCTCCATTTGGGCTTGTCTGATGTTTGCTCGTGTTGATATTCAGATAATGAATTTGGGGCAAAAAAAGTGCAGAGGTGATACTGTGTCATTTTTAGGGGACTCTATCCGGAGACATAATGATTTTGCTTTGTCCTATTACTAGTGCTGGTAGCTTTGATTTCCTCACGTCTGCCAGGTTTCTCCATGGTTAGGTTACTATTTTTTCCTTTCTATTTAATTAGTATCTGTTGGGGTAGCTAATTTGAAATTATGTAAACATCTCACTGTTCCTCAAGCTTTTACTTTGATTTTAACATGTTAAATGATACTTTCCTGAATTAATTATTTATATGGTGGTTTCTTAATAGTGATTTTCTCAATATTTTATTTCTTCTATATTTATTGGTTGGTTTGCTACTATAAAAAATAGTTTTTTTCAGTTTTTAAAAAATATTTTTATCACCATGAACTCAGATTCCTATTTTACTCAATGGGTTATATTTTTTTATTGTCATTATTTGTTTTGGTGGTTAAATAAAATGAAACCAGGATGATAATTCTGAGGTCTGTTCAGTGTCAGTTTCTTTAAGCTAGCTTTGACAAGTCCCCATCATTCTTTGAGTATTTCCTTACTTTCTGTGACAAGTTGATCCAGGCTCATTTTGCATTTTTCCAGCTCCAGCCTTAGAATCAGCCATTTCCCAAAGAAAGATCCCTGGTTTCTTTTTATACATAGGATTTAGAAACCAAGAGCTAAGTATTAGGTGTGCTTATTGCTATAAGGGTATTATTAATTGTAGATTCTCTCAGTGAAAAGAGATAAGACATAGATATATGTGAGTTTATATATGTAGTATGTATATAAGCACTGTGAATTCCTACTGATTTCTCCATTTCCCATTAAATACCACAGTTTTCCCTTTTCAATATTTATAATGGCCTTCTCCAATAGTGAGAAATAAGACGCCCAATGTCCACAATCCATTTGCTTATTTTCACAATTCTAGAATACACAGTAATGCCAGAATTGCTTACCCATACCTCTATGAAAAGGAACTTATGCCCAGAGCTCAATATTTGTTCATTCCTATTTTCCTTTAGCCTGAAGACGTACAGTCCAAATAATATATTTGGAAGTAATTTGCATTAGTTTTTTTCTTCTTCAGTACACTTATGTTAGTCATTTAAAATATATTTCAGTTTATTCTTTTCTGTATATATTCCATGTGGGTTTTTATCTTAATCTCAGAGCCGAAAGTGTTCAAAGATGTAAACTCAGAGACATGTCACTGTGCCACTTACTGCTTTCATCCTTTTCCATCCTCCTATCTTTTCCACTCAGTGCCTTCTGCCCCCTCACCCCAGTAAGTTCCAGTTATTAGTTCCTTATTTCTTTCCTATGTTTCTTTTTTGAACAAAGGAGAAGATACAAGGATATTTTCTTATGTACTGTTGAACCACTCCCTTTTGAAAAATTTTAGTTTAATGTTTATTGACAAATATAATTGTATGTATTCACGGGGTACATAGTGATGTTTCAATGCATGTAATACATAGAGATCAGATTAGAGTAATTAGCATATCCATCATCTCAAACATTTATCATTTCTTTGTTTCAGGAACATTCAGTAATAACCTCTCTCTGGCTATTTGAAAAAATGTGTTATTGTTAACTGAAATCATCCTACAGTGTGAACCACTCTGCTTTATCATTTGTTTCTAATATTTTGCAGTGAAAAATAATGCTGACCCTTTGCAAATATATTTTCATATTATTGGAGGTATATCTTTAAGGTAATTTCTACAAGTAGGACTCTAAGTTCAAAAGACAAGCAGGTATGTTGTTTTTCTAGATGTTACCTAATTCGCCTTCATAAGGGCTGAATCAGTTTGCATCACTTCAGCAATACGTAAGAGTTCCGGCTTTCCCACAGCTTTGCCAACAGAGTATGTTATTATACTTTAAATAACTCTACTTATGACATATTGGTATAGTTTTAATCTGCATTTCTTTTATTATGAGTATGACTGAACATCTTTTCATTTACTTCAGCTATTTGTGACATCATATATCGTTTCTGTGAATTGTCTGTTCATATCCTTTATTCATTTTTATATTGTTTTCTTTTTTATTTCTCCTTATTCTTTAAGAGTTCTTTAAAAATGAGGGATACTATTATCCCTTTATCTGGGAGACATGTTGCAAATACTCTCTTTAAGTTGGTCAATTGTCTGCTGTCTGCTTAACTTATACAAAGAAATAGTAATCTTGGCAAGTAAAGAATAAACATTCCCTTTCTATTTTGTTTAAACTATTTGTATGCTTACTAATCATTTTTACCCCATATACTATAAAGGGAAACTTCAACAGAGATTTGAATTGATAACATTTTATGGAGAGGCATACAGCACTGCCTGTTCATTTGCTCTGGTTTGAATTCTGAAAGTGAAGAAAAATGTCAATAATAAAAGCACAAATAACTAAATGTCTCAAATTAAAAGGTTGCTTCTTCTTTTTCCCCTTTTCCTTAATTTTTTTTTTTTTTTTTTTTGAGACAGAGTTTCACTCTTGTTGCCCAGGCTGGGTGGAGTGCCAAGGCCCTGTCTTGGCTCACTGCAACCTCTACCTCCCGGTTTAAGCTATTCTCTTGCCTCAGCCTCCGGAGTAGCTGGGATTATAGGCAACTGCCACCACGCCCAGCTAATTTTTGTATTTTTAGTAGAGACGAGGTTTCACCATGTCCGTCAGGCTCGCCTCGAACTCCTGACCTCAGGCAATCCACTCGACTTGGCCTCCCAAAGTGCCGGGATTACAGGCATGAGCCACCGCGCCTGGCCCTTTCCCCTATTTTATTGCTTTCTACCCTTAGTATCAATTCTCTTTAGACCAAGAACACTCCGTATAAATGTTTATCTTTAACTAACACATACAGGTTTGTTGCTCTTTGAAAATTTATTCACCACTCTCTTCTTTTTTGAAATGTTACATGTTTGTCTTCTTTCTCATTAGTTTCTTGTCGATGTCCAATATTTTGTTTGGTGTCTAGTATCCCTGGAGGTATAAGCAACACCTTTCCCTGTGCGTTTGCTCTGTCAGTCCCTTTGGTACCATGTTTAAAGCACTCTTCTTTTTTAGGATGATCACTTCTCAGTTGGTTAGTGAAATGACACTAGGGGCATGAAACCATGTGGCATTAAGCAAAGTGTGTAAGCATTGGGAGATCTCCTAGAAACAAGCTTTGGAAGTCTGAGAGTCATTAACAGGCCTCCATAATTGGCAGGGGTTGGAGGTGGGAGAGTGCTGGACAGAAAGTGCAGTGTCGGGTAAATAGGCTCTACTCCTTTGGAAGTGGAGCACTTTCTGTTCCTTTTCTCTCTCTCTCTCTCTTTTTTTAATGCTTAGATTAAGGTAGCTTTGAGAGGAATTAGGAGCAGTTTCCTGAGTGCTTTCCATGTCCCCCTTTTCATTACCAGCCCGTTATGTACATATCTGCCCACACAACACAGTGAATCCAGGAGCAGGGATCCTCAGAAGCACATTCTGAAATTAGTGGAGAAGGAAAAGAGAAGCTAAAGCCTGGAGGGCAGTAGAACCACAGAATGCAAACACATCCATTCTGCTGTTAACTGTTTTACTAGGGAATGCTGGTTACAGACAGTGACATAAGAGAGCAAAGGTTTTGGAAACACCACTGCAGAAAGCGGTAGAAAGAGTAATAAGAGAATAATAGTTAAAAACAAAGTGTAAATTTCCAGTGCCCCCATGGGTTTGGAAATGCTTACAAGTGGTGTCATGCAGAGCAAATTTTATGGGTTGTCTCTGTTCACTCCAATCCTCCTGCATATTCGCTTTTGGAGATGATGTAAACAGAAATCAATAATACATAGGTTGATTAAAAGTCTATTATCTAAAGAGTATTATAAGTATTGCTGTACAGCCATGTTTTACTCTTTCTTTTCTTTTTTATTGGCAATTCAAAATTCAGTATCTATGATTTGTGAGGAAACATAAAAAAGTAAGTAATGGAGACCCTGTGACAATACCGGTTCCCTTAACTTACATTCCTGAGTTCTTCTTACTAGATGTGTTTTTCTTTACATGGGATAGGGAACAATAATAGCTCAATGATTCTGAAGGATTCAACTTTTGAATAAAAGCCATAGACACAGAACCAAATTGAGGTAATAAAAAAAAAAGCAAAACATTTTGTATGTAAGTAAAAACCTTATCTGTACCCTTGCTTTATAATAATCTCCTCTCCATTTTATTCTTGACCCCCACATTTTTATGCTAAACTTTATCTGTTTTAGTGCAGGGTCACATGAATTTTCAATGCTTTTAATGTTTTCACATAATAGAAATTCAGTTCACACCAAGTTAGCCCCTCATATGCCAAAGACTGCGGTAGGTGTGGTAGAGCATGCAAAGAAAAGCTCAACATGGTCTCAACTCTGACAATGTAATCCTTTAGTGTAGGGATAGCAATCTAGAAATTTGGGAAATGGGCAAACCTAGCAAAGCAGAAAAAACTCTGGGGAGGTCATCATGACTCCCTCAGGTTCAGAATTGAAGTCCCCGTAGAGCAGTGCTCTCAGCTCCTTCCAAGGCCCACTTAGCCTGGAACACTCCCGACGCTGACAGCAATCAAAGATGATACACAGCTGTCTTATTGCCTGCAAAGAGAAACAGAAGAGAGGAGACGAAGTTTTATTGATAAAACAGAAAGCAGGGTCAAATCACCTAGGCTTGCTGTTTGCAGAACTAGAATAGTGAAAGCAAATCAGATACAGCTCTGTAAATATAAAGCATCTTTATACATAAAGATGTTGAGAAGCAGTCATGATATAGCCTATGTAATGAACTTATTTTAGAACAAAGGGCAAAATAAGCAGATTATTTTTCACACAATGGGATGCACAGATGTCATCTACCCGTGCGCTGACTGATCTTCTGTTTCTTATTCGTCTCTTCCTGTAGCACACAAACTCTTTGTGAACAAAATTATGAACAGTTATGTGCACACATAAGAGTTCTTCAACAGATAGGTCAGGGGTAAAATGATAGCAGGAGATTTGGGGATAGATAGCATCATCTTTTTTCCTCTAATTACAGGATGAGTAAATACATGAAAGAAAATGTACTAAGTGTAGCTAAGAAAAATCACAAAATAAAAATTATTCACAAAATCCAACACTCTGGTCATCTGTTATATCTTACTAAGTCTGTCCTCCTAAACAAGTGTAGATAATGTAAATGTGCATATCAACAAAACCATTGGAACATTTATTTAATAATGTGTCTGTCTTCTGTGCATCTCTTCATTATTTCTCTCTTCATGATAATATTTATTCGATTATATTGATGTATCATACTTCAGTATGTTATTGTTGAAAATTATATTTTTGTTGTTTCTCAATATTACTTTTATAATAATATCTTTTTTTTTTTTTTTTTGAGATGGAGTCTCGCTCTGCCACCCAGGCTGGAGCGCAGTGGCCCAATCTCAGCTCACTGCAAGCTCCGCCTCCCGGGTTTAGGCCATTCTCCTGCCTCAGCCTCCTGAGTAGCTGGGACTGTAGGTGTCGCCACCTCGCCTGGCTAGTTTTTTGTATTTTTTAGTAGAGACGGGGTTTCACCGTGTTAGCCAGGATGGTCTTGATCTCCTGACCTCGTGATCTGCCCGTCTCGGCCTCCCAAAGTGCTGGGATTACAGGCTTGAGCCACCGTGCCCGGCCTACTTTTATAATAATATCTACCCTTCATTGGATGTTTATAATCTCTCCTGGATTTCATTAAGCAACATTTACTGGACAGTTTCAACCCATTGGTTCTTATCATGGGATTAATTTTTTCTGCAGTCATACCTCCCAAGCTTGCTATTTTGGATCTTGGTTCTTTGTTACACAGCAATTTCATAATGACATACAAAGAAAATTCCATAGTGTTTCCATCATTTTCAATTATTAGCCATTTTCCTAGCTTAAAACTCAAACTCGAGTACAGGACCATTCTTCCCAGAGTCATGCAGAGACTTCTTCATCACAGAGTTCCCTGATGTGGAGAAGCACAAGATTGGACCTGACTGAGCAATTTCCTGCCTCCTTATCTCCCACCTCCACCTCCTATGTCCTTTGCTTACAGGGCAGCACTCTGCAGGAGGGCCCTAGCAAAATGGCGGCTCAACCCTGGCTATCTCTAGCAGTGTTTCTTGCCATACAGAAACTCAGGAATTTCAGCCCCACAAAATGAGAAGGATGCAGCTTGCCTCTGCATTATGCTCCCTCTATGTCTACTCTATTACCTCTCACCAATTTGCTCTTTTTTGTTTCAGGTAGCCACAAATTGATCAAAAAGCTACTTAAAATGCCAATTTTTCCTTCTTGCAGAGATCTTTAATCTTTTCAAGTGATTCACCTGATACTCTACCTACCTAGCCCCTCTTCATACCTAGTTAAATCATGCCCCTTGGGAGAAAAAAACCCATAGTCATGTCTCTCCCAACCTAAAGGAGTTGACAACTCATTAATCTGAAGATTTCCTTCTCTTTTCCTCACCTGTCTTTTGCTTGTTTGCTTGTATGAGCTAAAGTTTATACAGATGATCTAAGCGAGTGAGTGTTAATCAAAACTTAATGTACCTGAGTCACCCAGGAACTTTTTAAAGTGAAGATTCTGGATTAAGAAAATGTGGCACATATACACCATGGAATATTATGCGGCCATAAAAAAGGATGAGTTTGCGTCCTTTGTAACTCATCATGGATGCAGCTGGAAACCATCATTCTTAGCAAACTATCACAAGAAGAGAAAACCAAACACCACATGTTCTCACTCATAGGTGGGAACTGAACAATGAAATCACTTGG